>NC_056736.1:698076822-698206822 GCF_019279795.1 Protopterus annectens
TATATATATATATATATATAAAACAGAAACAGTGGTGCCCAAAAAGTCAAAAATGAGAAAAATAATGCCCTTCCGTGTGGAACTGCCAAAATTCAAAATTGAAAAGTACTCACAGAAAACTTCTGGTGAAGGAGGCCCAGCGACAAAGTTGTTAAAAATCTAGTCCATCAACAGGCATGATAGGCGTGGTCCTGTAAGTAATCCAAAGGAAACAGCAGCAGCATAAAGTATCATTCAACAGCTAATCCAACAACAAACAAAGTCAGCGTGGTCATGAAGTAGGTTCAAAGTTCACAAACACAGGATTCATGAAATGTGAAGCCAAAGGAGGTCAAAACCAGTAAAAAAAGCAAATGAGTTTATTAAATGAGTAGCTTTTCGGATCTACCATCCGCTTCATCAGACTAAAACCAAATGAGTTTGAAAACAGCTTATATAACTTCTGAAAATCATGTGATCAATCTAGCAGTCAGCTGATTAAATCAAACTCCTTGTCATAGAAAATTTAAAGTTATACACAGAGATAAAATCAATGTTCCTACATTGATGTTATAATGCAACTAAAAATACTAAAAGCACTTTAAAACAACACACAATAGCACATTTAAAATGTACAAGTATATGCAGAAAATATTTACAAGCCTTATATGTAGAAACAGACAAATATGCAAACATGTAAAAGCTCCAAATAGGGCAGTAAGTAAAAATGAATACACAAAATACTTTCAAACCTTGTGTACTGGAGTGAACAGATGTGCAACTATATGAGTGCACCAAAAAGTCATTGTGTAAATAGGGGGTATAATTATGTATAATGTGTTCAAAGTAACTATGCATTTTATTTGACCACAAACAATCAATAAGTGAATGGATAACTATGCTGGTATAGCTATAAATGCAGGCACTAAATGTAAAGAATCAGAAATAGAAATCACAGTCAAAACAGTGCATAATGCATGAAAAACATGTAGAACTGAACACATGAATGTTAAATATCAAATTGTTGTTTCTCTCATAGATGTCAAAGTCATTTAATTTTACGCCCTTTTAGATGTGGTTTCAGGGACACTGTGTCATTGAGACCCATGCCTTTGTGAGCAGAAAGTCTAAGTATCCATTTGACTTCTGCTTGTTCTGTGAGATTCACTGTATCACCCAGTCTTTCTGATTCTTGTTGAATATGTAGAACCTGAAAGAGAAACGTATGATCTATCCCTTTAGTTAGCATATGTTTGGCTAATGCACTATAATCTTCTTTCCTGTTATAACAGTAACAATGATCTCTAATACGTTCTCTCAATGATCTGTTGGTCTTGCCAACATAAAAACAATGACATGAGAGACAGTGAGCCACGTAAACAACATTCCTGGTATGGCATGAGCTGCTGTTCCTGAGTTCCCATAGTACACCCGTTTCAGGGTGTTTGAAAAATCGTGATTCATCTATGAGGTGGCATTGTTTGCATTTGCCACATTTTTTAGTGCCCTCAAAGTTAGAGGTATGAGGAAGCATTCTCCTGTTTTCTCTTCTGTAGCAAAGTGATCTCTTGAGGTTGACCTTGTTACTATATATAAACGATGGATGAGTTCCAATGATCTCAGCAATATTTTTGTCTGCCATCAATATGTTCCAATGCATTGCTATGGCATGCTCTGCAGTGGAGATGTTGTTAGAATAAGGAAGAATGACGGCTTGTCTAGAAGGTTTGTTGTTTGTATTTCTCTTGCACCTTTGCGAGCTGCTTTCAGAGAAATAAGGTTTTGCTCTCGTTTGCCTATAGTTATTCATATTAGAGTAAGCCCTAGAAATGTCATGTTTACTGTAGCCCCTGTTAATGAGGCCAGTCTCAAGTTGTTTTAATTCTTTGTGAAAGGATGTGTCTTCACATGAGAGCCTTGATAGCCTCATAGCCTGACCCTTGATAATATTACCAAAAATAGTAGGGTTATGCATGCTCATTCTGTGTAAGAATGCTGGGGTGTAGCAAGGTTTGCGATATACCTTAGTAGACAGTCTACCTTCCTTTTTGTATATTGTAGTATCTAAGTAGTCGACACTGTTCAATGAGTAGTTCAATGTAAACTTCAGAAAACATTCCTCTTTGTTGATGTTTCCTACAAGTGTTACGAGTTCTTCCTGTGAACCTTTCCATAGAAAAAACAGGTCATCTACAAACCTTCGATAGAATGTTATGTTGGGCTGGTTAAGTATATGGGTAAGTTCCCATGTGACCATCACTAAGTTCGCATAGCTATTAGCACAGATTGTGCCCATCGCTACACCTTTTTTCTGTCTATAATATTTGCCATCATAGAGAAAGACATTGTTTTCGAGTATGAGTTCCAAAAGTAAGCATAGAAAATCAATTTTCTGAGGATCATAATTCACCAGTTCACCTAGTAGTGATTTCAGACAGTCAATGCCTTCATGATTCGGTATACAAGTGAATAAAGAAACTACATCCATCGTGACTAAATAGATGTCATTCATGTCTGGTTTGTGATGTGAATACTGAAACAAGTCGACCAAGAACTGTTCTGTATCTTTCAAAATGTAAGTGTAATTACTCAGAACTTTTTTGAGTTCATGTTCTAAGTAAACAGATAAGGGTTCAGTTGACCAACCTGAACCTGATACAATGGGCCTTAAATCAGGGGCAATTGGAGTTTTGTGCACCTTAGGTAATCCATGGATAACAGGTACTAGAGGACTCCTTACTGTGAAGAAATTCAGCAATTCCTCGGATATTATGTTGAGGTCTCTACAGTCAATTAGGTTGTTATTGATGTTCTGTATTATTTCATCCACAGTGTCCTTTGGAATGGTTTCATATGCTTCACTAGTTAGCATTTCTGTCATTCTGATGTTGTAATAACTGGAGTCCATAACTACTACCGGGCCTCCTTTGTCAGCAGGACAGATGGTAATATGGACATTGTTTTTTAAGCTGAACAAAGCTTCTTTTTCTTCTTGGGAAAGATTGCTGTTTTTGTTTTTGTTATAAAGAGTAAAATCATTATATAACATTTGTTCTACTGCTTTAAGGAAAACATCCAGTTCAGCTGTAGAGGGAGGTAAATAAGTGCTCTTTCTTCTAAATAAAACATGTTCTTGTTGATTGTCTGCTTCATGTTTGAAGCAGAGTTTTAGGGCAACATTACGCGTGAATACTCGAACAGCTAGTAGAGCTTCACTAATGTCCATGTTCGAACTGGGTATAAAACTCATGCCCTTGTTGAGAAGTGAGCTCTCAGCTGAAGTTAGTTCATATTTGGAAAGATTATATACTAAGTTCCTTGGTTCCAAAGCTTCTTCAACGTGTGTTGGTTCTGTTGTGGAAAAACATCTTTCCTTTTCGTTCCTCTGAAGTTGTCGGAATCCAGTGATCTTTTTCTCCCTGTTCTGATCGGAAAAGGGGCAGTAGGAAAATGGTTATTGCCTGTTTTTTCTAATTCTATTTTGCGCCTTACTACACTGGATAGACTATTGACAGTGTTAGTTCCACTGCTAGTGGACAAACCATCATCTGGTCAGTTGGAAAAAGTGTCATCCGGAGTAGTGTACACTGATCGAACTGGTTCAGGGGAAGTAATGTCTAATGCAGCAGTGACGGCAGTGTGTTCTTCCTGTTCAGATCTAGTTCCAGGTACCATGCCCTCTTTAGGACCAATATTCTGAGGTTTCAATACCAGATGTTCATTAGAATCATTGTTGTGAGGTTTATCTTGTCTGTTGTTTGTGTTTTGAGCATGTGTATTCATCGCAACAGTGTGGTCATTATGTCTAGGCCAAACAAATACATTCTGTTTGTTAAAATCCTCAATGTCTCTGTTTAACTTCTTTCTTTTCTGGACCAATAAGGTACGCTCGTAACGAGAAACCCAATCCATAAGTTCCTGTATAAAGACTTTGGTGGAATCCGCACCATAGAGATCTATAAGTCTGCTCTGAAACGAGACAATGTCTTCAAGTAATTGATTTTCTATAGGTCTGAAAAAATCCACTAATAACTTCATGTAAGCTCTACTGGTTGCCAAGTTGATTTGTTGCCATTGACTAAGTAATTGGGGGTATAAATTGCCATATGTAGGCATATTTAAAACACGAAGACCCCTCGGAATAACATGGCAATCCAAGGAGGCTTCCATGTGGAAACGCTGAGTCTGTAAACGTTTAAATTTAAACAAAGCATTTTCTATGTCTCTTTTCAAGGTTTTGACCAGTTGTTCATCAACAATATGTTCATTTGTACTGTTATCAGAGATGACAGTGTCCATAAATAACAAAGGATTGGAGGCTGCCAACAAAACATCTTTAAGTCTGGTGGCCTGTAAGGCTGTATTGACAGTGTTGTTTCCTCTCAAATCTCCACTTTCTAACCCTTCCATGGTGTTCCAGCGGTGAATTAAGTGTAAAAAAACAGAAACAGTGGTGCCCAAAAAGTCAAAAATGAGAAAAATAATGCCCTTCCACGTGGAACTGCCAAAATTCAAAATTGAAAAGTACTCACAGAAAACTTCTGGTGAAGGAGGCCCAGCGACAAAGTTGTTAAAAATCTAGTCCATCAACAGGCATGATAGGCGTGGTCCTGTAAGTAATCCAAAGGAAACAGCAGCAGCATAAAGTATCATTCAACAGCTAATCCAACAACAAACAAAGTCAGCGTGGTCATGAAGTAGGTCCAAAGTTCACAAACACAGGATTCATGAAATGTGAAGCCAAAGGAGGTCAAAACCAGTAAAAAACAAATGAGTTTATTAAATGAGTAGCGCTTTTCGGATCTACCATCCGCTTCATCAGACTAAAACCAAATGAGTTTGAAAACAGCTTATATAACTTCTGAAAATCATGTGATCAATCTAGCAGTCAGCTGATTAAATCAAACTCCTTGTCATAGAAAATTTAAAGTTATACACAGAGATAAAATCAATGTTCCTACATTGATGTTATAATGCAACTAAAAATACTAAAAGCACTTTAAAACAACACACAATAGCAAATTTAAAATGTACAAGTATATGCAGAAAATATTTACAAGCCTTATATGTAGAAACAGACAAATATGCAAACATGTAAAAGCTCCAAATAGGGCAGTAAGTTAAAATGAATACACAAAATACTTTCAAACCTTGTGTACTGGAGTGAACAGATGTGCAATTATATGAGTGCACCAAAAAGTCATTGTGTAAATGGGGGTATAATTATGTATAATGTGTTCAAAGTAACTATGCATTTTATATATATATATATAGACAGCAGTATATATATATATATATATATATATATATATATATATAGCATATATATATATATATATATATATATATATATATATATATATATATATGTGTGTGTGTGTGTGTGTGTGTGTATGTATATATATATATATATATATATATATATATATATATATATATATATATATATATATATAAATCACTATATATATATATATATATATATATATATATATATATAAATCACTATATATATATATATATATATATATATATATATGGTTCCCTATCAGAAGCCTGAAACACTGTAAGCTTGAAAATCAAAATCCTGAAACCAAAAGCCTGAAAATTCAAAATCCCGAAAACCCAAAATCCTGAAACTCAAAATCCTGAAAACACAAAATGGACATACTGACGTCATTGTGGCTTTGCTATTGTTAGCCCTGTGGTGTTAGGTCATGCATTGGGTTCAGGTGAATGTGCGGTTGGTTTTATGTTAGGGTTAGGGGCGGTTTAAGTGAGTTAGGGTTAGGGCGCAGGTTAGGCATGTATGCAATAGTGACAAATATTGGGGTTAGGGGCGGTTTAAGTGAGTTAGGGTTAGGGCGCGGGTCAGGTGAGTGTGCGATATTGACGGACCTTAAGGTTAGGGTTAGGGTCAGGGTCAGTTGGTAGATATTAGTGTCTTTATAGTGACATATTAGCATTATTTGTGTTTTCAGGATTTTCAGGATTTTGAGTTTCAGGATTTTGGGTTTTTGGGATTTTGAATTTTCAGGCTTTTGGTTTCAGGATTTTGATTTTCAAGCTTATAGTGTTTCAGGCTTCTGATAGGGAACCATATATATATATATATATATATATATATATATATATATATATATATAGATATTTATCACACTATATATATATATATATATATATATATATATATATATATATATATATATATATATATACAGATATATATATATATCTATAGATATACTAGAGAACATAAAGGCATATATGAACACAGGCACTGTTAATGGGGGTGAGGGGGTTCAAACAACATATGTCTTACACGTATTGATATCCCCCCCTGCAATACAGTATCAACTGTTGCAAATGCCATAACCAGGGTCTGACAATACATAGCCACAAGATGTTAACAGTAAGCCATCCCACCTGTATTATGTCAGGCAGGTATTGATAACATATCATGCAGTACAGTCTGGCTCCATAGTGAATGTACAATGTCTAAGCAATAAACAGTCCTATGATACCTATACACAGACACATGTATGCAGATACCCATATATATATATATATATATATATATATATATATATATATGTATAGATATACACATATGTACAGATATATATGTATCTACACATGCACACACAGAGGTATATCTAGGAAGATACATAATCAGAGGGTGCACACTATTCTGTGTAGCCAGTATCCCTACAGTTGCAACCTCATCCGATGGACATCGTATGAGTCACCCATACCACAGAAAATTGTTGCCTGACACATATATCCAAGACCACCTGCTTATAACCCTGGCATGCCTAATCCCCCCCTTAGGCCAATAGGGGCAGTTTCTGAGAGCAACGGAAATGAACCCCAATTAGTTCAACAACCGAGAATAGTGAAAGGTTGAACAATAGAAACAACAACAATGGTAATAACCAAGAGGTAGTAATTAACAACGACAATATAGACGATGAAGAGGTGGTTGCTCAGGATTTTTGGGACAACCAGAAAACATAGAGGAACAACCACCAGGGGAACAGAAAGCCACCCCAACAGAGGAACAGGAGGAGGCAGAGGAAGAGGTAGACAAGGTAGATGCAAAGGTACAATGCCCTTCGATCCATAAAAACGACAGCGGGGATTTTAATATATACAATTTTACTGAATTGAACATTACCCAAGAATGGGTTAATTTTTTCTCTAAAGGTCTAACCTTTGTACCTACCAAAAAGATGGACCTTGTTAAAACACTCATTGTTTTAAAATTGTATGTCCACAAGCTGAATTTGAATATTTTATTTGGCAACAAATCAACGTTAAATAATACTGAAAGAGTGTCCAGTGTATGGTACCCTCCTTTACACCCTAGCCTTGCACTATTTGAAAAAATGTGTGAAATAGACCTTAGGGACTTGAACACAAACAAATACAGACAGGCTAAACACAAAAATAATATTACACCATCAGAACAAGACTTGATAACACTACTTAATAATTGCAATATAAGAGCAATGAAGCCCGATAAGGGTGGGGGCCTTGTTCTGATGAACCACTTTGATTATGTTAACCATATGAGGAAACACCTAGAGTCTAACGTTTATAGGAAAGTGTCAGTAAACGAATTAAACACTGCTTATAGAAGAATTAGAACTACGCTGGAAGACTTATTTTTAGAATCTTATATTGATACAGACCTATACCACTACCTGTCCATGCCAGCCCCAAGAGTACCAGCATTTTTTGGTATCCTGAAATTACATAAGTCCATTTCTAACCCCCCTTTTAGACCCATAGTGGATGGACGTGGGTCAATAACATATGCTTGTGCGAAGCACGTGGACAATTTACTAAAACCCCTAATTGAGAAAGAGCCACAAGTATGTAAATATTCTTGGGAATTTTTGCGTACTATAAACACCTTAAAATACCAGAAGGATATTTACTTTGTGACGATTGACATTAGAAACCTTTACACAGTAATTCCCCACGATGTAGGTTTGGAATGGATTAGGGAATTTTTGGCCTTTAGGAAGATCCCAAACAATACCATCTATCTCATTGAGACTTTAATTGACATAGTGTTGGCTAACAACTTCTTGACATTTGAAGGAGATCTGTTCTTACAGACATCTGGGGTTGCTATGGGTTCCCCATGTGGGGGTAGCTTTGCCAACATAATTATGGCCCATTGGGAAAAAGAAAAGCTATTCCCACATCCAAAGTTTATGGAACATGTCACCTGGTATACTAGATACCAGGATGACATGTTCCTACTATGGAGAGGTAGGAAGGAAGAAGTTCCACTCTTCATAACAGATATAACAGAGTTAACTAGCTTCCTTGATTTTACTTATCAAGTGGAAAGCTTTAACATCAACTTTGTGGATATTAGTTTGTACAAAGATGATATAAGCCTTAGTTACAAAAGTAAGATTTATAGGAAACCAACCAACTCGAATACATTTTTGCACTTTGACAGCTGCCACCCTTTCCACCATAAGAAGGCGGTAGTCAAGGGACAAATGGTGAGGGTGGCCAGGATGGTCACAGAAGATTCTGACTTCATAAAAGAATGTCAGAACCTGGAAAGTATGTTTGTAACTAGAGGCTATCCAGTTTCTTTAATCATAAACATTAGAGAGGAAGTCGTAGGTAAAAGGCATGAGGGGTACTTTAGACCTTTATTAAGTACTCATTACAATGGGACAGAGACAATTAATTCAGAACAACCAATAGATGAACGTTCTAATATTAAAAAGGAAACTTTTCAAACCAGTTTCCTGAGTACTTTTTCTATTGATTATGGGCTTATTAGAAACCTATTAAATAAGAACTGGGGAATTATCCTAGAGGACTTGACATTATCAAGCAAACTAGGATTAGCTCCAAAAATTACTTACAGAAAAAACTCTACACTTAAGTCTATGCTTGAAAAAAAGAAGAAAATGCAGGTTATCGGCTTCCAGGGCATGACTAAGTGTGAGGCATGCTCACAGTGTAAAAATATTCTTTTAAAAAAAGAGATAATAATTAACAACACCGTTTACACTATTAGAGGCAAGTTTAACTGTGAATCTAAGAGTATAATATATGGCGCTTTATGTGACTGCTGTCCTGCCTTTTATATAGGCAAGACAGAAAGGAAATTAAAAAAACGCATATATGAACATAACTATGCAATATTAAAAAAAGATCTTAACAACGGCCTTGCAAGACACATAAGCGAACATCCCACTCATGGTTTTAGATTCACAGTTTTACATAGCAGACCATCGCACATAGGGTGTGGTCCATGGCAACTGCTTCTAGAAGTAGATGAACTAATGTGGCAGCTTAGGACTATGCCTATGTGTTTCCAGGTTTAAACAAACAAATATCCATCAAATGTATGCTTAAACTCTTAGCTTTAAAAAGATAATAACAATAACTGCTTTGATCCAGGCAAAGTTTGCTAAGTTAAAGCAACATTTTAGGTATTATTGACTCTTTGTGGCTATAATTTATTGTTTTAAAAAATGTAGGTTTTAAGTTTCTACCTTTGTTCTTTATCTTTTTAAAAATGCTATAAACGTATGGTGCTTAATGATTAAATATTAGTAAATATAATGTATTTATTACTACATTTTTAGTATAGTTTATTTGATTGCTAGTTCTTTAATTGTTAATGAGATTATTATATTTGATTGGAAAATGAGACTATATATGGTGACATGTTTGTGTTGGCATTTATCTGAAGAAGGTGAAGCATAGCTTTACCGAAAGCGCTCAGTAAAACATTTCACTTTTATCTGCTTCTTGTTTTTATTGGTTTCCTTTGCTTTATAGTTTAAAAAGGTTTAAAAAGTTTTTTGTTCTGTTTAAGTAGAGAAGTCAAAGGATGTAACACAACATACAGGTTGGTATACATAGGAAAGGTTCAGTTGTGTACTATTACAGGTTTATATGCCATGTCATGCAGCTGATTATGCTATGACATACATACAAAGTAATGCAACACTCAAACATATCCTTTATTACAGTAGTGCGAAAACATCACATCTGCTGGTGTCCATGCCAAAGCCTTCAGGTAATCCAACAGAAAAGACAGACGTGGCCACAGCATAACAAACTATCCACAGTATGTAATGCAGATGTATAGCCCAGCGGCCTCGAAATACACTCTGCATGCAATCCCTAGGGGGAAAAGACGTGGGTTGACACTATGGGTGGTATCTGTCAGATAACAATGCATAACTGGGATCATCACAATCACACTGATGGCAATAAGCAGTAGGCCAGCAATAGTCACAAGGTGAAATGTATGGTAATGTACATCTGCATACTTTAAAGCAGCCGACTACTGGTATTCACATGTTGTAACACCCTAGGATGCGTATGGTGCATACCCACCCATACACTGACTTACAGGGGCATATAACACTGTTTCATACACTGATCTCTATACTGCAGAGGTAAACACATGTGTTGTGCAAATGACGCCCACATATATATGGTGCATATGGTCTGTACACCATTAGTTATTGATATCATACTTGATAACACGCCAGTCAGATAACAGACTACTGGACATGTTGTGTGTAGCCGGGGATATTTCTGAGGACATTACCTGAACATTCTGTGTTTGTGTGCACAGTACTGTGGTCTGTGTATGTAGGGCAGGGGTCTGCAGCCTTCACTATCCAAAGAGCCATTCCTGACCCCTCACCCACTGAATTACTTTCATCGGGAGGCACAACAGCTATCTGACTCCTACAATGAGACAGCAAAGCATATACGGTTTCATATATAGTTATACTAAATATAATATAACTAAGTGTATAAGAACAATACCTAACATATGTCCATAATTGTGCTCCTGTGCTGGGATCGCTGGATCTGTGTGTGTGTGTGTGTGTGTGTGTGTGTGTGTGTGTGTGTGTGTGTGTGTGTGTGTGTGTGTGTGTGTGTGTGTGTGTGTGTGTGTGTGTGTGTGTGTTTGTCTGTGTGTGAGTGTGTGTGTGTGTGCGTGTGCGTGTGTGTGTTTGTGTGTGTGTGTTGTGCGGTAGAGTGTCCATTAATCTTCAGAGGTACAAGGAGCCACTACAGCAGGGTTGAAGAGACACATGTGGCTCCAGATCCACAGGTTGCAGACTCCTGAGTTAGGATGATTGATGACTGTATGTGTATTGCACTTACGAACCATGGGCTCTGTACAGACTGTGGTAGACACCATTGTTCTATCTGATGTTACATGCTGCTCCAGTGTTAAGCTTGTGTATCATATTTGGCTGTGGCTGCGCTGACATTGGATATGGGTATGCATTTTCTCACAGGTGTTTGCTATGCTGTGCTGTGACCTGCGTGTCGAGCCTGCTATAATCACAAGTACATGTGTATTCCCCCATACAATATGTATTCCAGTGTTGTGGCAGTCTGCCTGGAGTTTGCCCAATGCTTTGTGACATGCCTAGCAGCCTACCGTACATACCTAGTGTGCTGTTATGTCCACTTATTTGCAAGACATACTGCTGCCAGGCCAGCATAACTGTTGTGTATTTCTGACAAAGCATTGGTATGCTGTACAGATGTATGTCATTATCTGCTGGGTAGTATGTGGCCATATGAACTCAGCAGCACCAGGTATTATGTGTCTGGACAGCCTGGCATGCATACACTCTGTGGGCATATGTATCCCAGTATTTTCGTGATATACCCATGTACATGGCTAGTAACATCCACAATGGGAGGTGTGGTCCACGTCTCGCATGAAGGGGACATGTGTATACTTCTGGATTGACCACAGAGTGCCAAGCTGTCACATATAGTGGTCATATCCCTGCTGTAGTCCACAGGATTATTACTGTGCTAGCAGTGGGTCTGTACTATGCTGCCCCTAGGATGTCTCTCCATAGGCAATGGTGCACATGTCTACAGCAGATGTGATCTCCCACACCCAACATGTCTGTTAAGACACTCCTATGACAGTGGCAACAGTCTACATATATACCTGCAATACATCCATGACATCCCCTTGCACTATGGGGTTGGAACTATTGGTACTGAGGTAGGACTCTACTCCATGTTCTGGACATATGGTAAATATATATGTGTACACTTATATCCACATATCTATGTAGATATATACACATATACATAGCCACATACATATATGGACATATACATATCCAAATACATATATGGGGATATATATGTACATATATACATATAAATGCTCACACATATACATATACACAACAATGACTTCAACAAGTGGTTAAGCATCTGATGTCATTCAAAGGGGATCTGGTATCTGTCTGCCTGGGATGACATGATGTACAAACCACGATGGTCTGGCAGAGATGGTCTGCACGTGTTGCCCCTGGGATTCAGGTTACTGGCTACAGCTCTTGGCACCCCCATAGTGCCTTATCTAGGTAAGGTGCAAAGGACAAAACCACCATTGTAATAGATACAAGCATGCAAAACTGATGGTAATGCGACTCAATTCTAGAAGTCTAAACCTACAAAGGCACTCTCTTGAGCCACACCTACAAATGGGGAACATCGATATCTGTGCAGTAACTGGGACCTGATTTAATGTTCCAGAGAGCACACCTGTAATACCTGCCTACAACCCTTATTACACATGTTGGGCAACAAACTAAGACCACAGCACTATAGGTCCAACACAATGCATCTGAAAATCACCAGATGCAACTAACACTAGGTAACACTGCAATCCAAATTGTAGCTTGCTACAGATCCCCCTCCATGGGCCAAGGTTCTCACTACACCGTTATATATATATATATATATACTGGACAATATTAAGATACAACCAAACACCATAATACTGGGTGATTCCAAATACTCTGCCATTAACTGGGAAAACAACTCGTGTACCACCATCCTTTACCAACGGTTCCTGGAAATCATACATTCCAACCCCCTGGATCAACTAATCCATTGTCCAACCAGGGTCTCCAATATCCTAGACCTGGTCATTATCAACATGGGAGTAAGATGCTCCACACCAGTGGTCAACCCCTCATAGGTCAGGTCTGACCATAAGGTAATCATCGTTGACATCCACATCCCACCCTCACCCGCCAGTAAGGAACCTCCATAAATACCCTCTGCAAAGCCAACGCCATGCTACTCAAGTCAGAAGTTATAAACCTCATGACACCCATGGACATGGGAGCTAAAAGTGCAACTGGTGAATCCTACACTAAGGCACTGTATGGGCACATCCACTCGTGCATGAATTGTGCCATCCCAAATAGAACCAAAACACTGCCCTCCAAACAAGGAAGCCAATATTGTGCTCCACTGCCATGAACAAACTATACAACAGAAGGAAGACACCGTTGCAGAAAAAAGGATAATCCCAAAATGCTAACTGCTCCCTTACCAGCCTCAGTAAGAAGCTGATATCCCTCGAAATCCACCACAGCTTGTTACATAAATATAATTGCCATAGATTACAAAGACAACCACAAGGCATTCTATGGTTATGTCCAGGATCTAAACGGCAATGCTCAGATCTGCTCTGAGCTACAACAGAATGGCATTAAATATACTGATTCAAAGGAGTTTGCCAATATCCAGGCAGACCGATTTAGTGCCACATTCAGCCTTCTTTCACACCTAAAGAGCCCATCACAGTAACAAAAGGTTGCCAAATTCCAGTAATCATGGCCACACATGTGGAAACCGATGTATCTACTGCTAGGAATACAGCATCCATGGGACCAGATGACATCCCAGGCTGTGTACTACATGAACTACAAAATGACTCTGCATCTCTCCTAAGTGCCATGTTTAATCATAGCCTCACCTCAGGCTTTTATCCCACTGAGTGGTGCACAGCTACAGTTATCACACTCCACAAGGGGGACTCCACTTTGGATCCGGGGAACTACCGTCCCATCAGTCTGACTAGCCTGATCTGCAAGGGCATGGAATGCATTATCATGCAACTTATAAACAAAGACATTGGCAACCAGAAAACACTGGACTCCACCCAGGTTGGGCTCATGAAGGGCTGATCTTGTCTCCTGAACCTGATTGACTACTTTGATTCAGTCTACGGAGCTGTGGAGGAGGGTAAGGTGGTCCACACAGCCTATATGGACTTGGCCAAGGCCTTTGACAACATCCCCCACTCTAGAGACATAATGAAACTTGCAAAGCTGGCCAAAAACACCTATGTCACTCGATGGGTTGCCAACTGACTTACCGATGGAACCCAAACTGCAAACGTAGCCATGTCCAATCCCTGCTCCAGACAAGTGACAATTGGAGTATGTCAGGGTCAGTCCTGGGACAGCTCTTGTTTGGCATCTACTTTCCTGAAGTACAGGCCAACACTACGGAACTCTGGCTAACAAAGTTCACAGATGACTGCAAACTGGGAGCCATTATTGCATCCCCAAATGATGTTGATATTCTACAACATGGCTTTACAGAAACAGATGCTTGGTGCCAGAGCCATGGGCTCAAGCTTAATGCCAATTAATGTATAGTTATCCCCTTTAGAGATACCATGTACCCATTAATTACTACATAGGTGGCAGTACATTAAACACTGAAAGTGTGCTGACAGACATAGAGACATAGGTGGACAGTGGTCTCACCTTCATTAATCACATAGCCACAACAGTAAGGAAATCCTTCTATGTGGCACACCTCATCACTTAGTGCTTTACATCCGGAAAAAAAGGGGTGATTGTCCCACTGTACTCATCCCTCATTACACCCTGTATAGAGTACAATGCCCTGTGTGGTATGCACCTCAGAAGACAGCTGCAACAGCTGGGAAGGCAGTGGAAATACCTCACTATAAGAATCACTGGCATCAAATATAGAGTATAGAGTACAATGCCCTGTGTGGTATGTACCTCAGAAGACAGCTGCAACAGCTGGGAAGGCAGTGGAAATACCTCACTATAAGAATCACAGACATCAAACAAATAGTCTATGCTGACAATCTAGAAATCCTTCAGCTATACTCTGTGGCATATTGCCTGCACAGAGGCTATCTCTGCGTAACATACAAGGCTATGTCAAACCCTGGGAAATTACATATGTAATATGTGTATGTACTGCCATGTACAGTACATGTGCCTATGTGCTGTCATTACAGCAGCAAAGGGTACTGAGTGTCATGTCTGGGACACACAAGTATATGAGACCTGCACAGCACTGTTATCCATGTGAATGTGTGACATGCAGGGGTAGAAACCCCGGGTATGTGCTGTCACACTGGCATGTAGTGTAACATGGCATTACTACTGTCGACAGTGCTGTCCCAGGGAAGGGTAGAGTGCTAACATTACTACTGACAAGCACACCTGCGGGCATAGATGCACTCTGAGGGCTCACTGTCATGTTCCTGGTGTTTGGGCTGTGTCACCGTATATATCCCCTACTGGATAATAATCAGACATGTGGAATGTAACTGTAGAGTACTGTCTGTACAGCACATGTTAGTGAGGGCTTACAGCATGTAGTAATGGTATACTTATTGTTGTCAAACATCCATCTGTTGACACATTCATCCTATTACATAGCTAATCGCCAAACTGGTGTCTGTCAGTCTGTCTATAGATGTGGAGATGGCAGGTATCCAGCTGGGATACGTACAGGCAACCTATGCTTGATTGACACTGACATGTGTGACCAGCTGTGTACTACTTGTCACATATAGGAGACATCACCCTGCATAGGCTACATGCCAGGGGTACCTACACTACACTACCACAGTCAACTGAACATGCTTGGGTACAGGTCCCCATCACAGGCACTAACCATGTGTTGTAATACATGTTAGATACATGTCAACTGGATCACCTCAGTGGCCATGTGCAGAAGGCACCCAGAGGATTGGCTGATGCATGTCACTGTCACCCTGCCAGTCACTAACATGGTGTCTGTCGATAGATTGCCTGCTGTCACATGGCAGGTGGCATAATACCAATGTACATACACCCCCTATGCATCCAGTCCCTCCATGGACAATAGCCAGGTACACAGCTATGATCACCTGCAGCAATGCACCACAGTATTGACATGTGCATGTGTGCATTACTGAGGATAGCATTGTTTGTGTGTTAGTACACCTGTAGGTGGAAATTCCATGACAGCCTTCACAACCACCTCCACTCCGATTGCCATAGTGAGATGTGGCTGCTGCTGTATTGGACATGACATGTACCCTGTTACACTTCTCTCCCTAACAGCTACATGTGCCTTGCAGTATCAGCACAACAGTGTTGTACAAATGGGTCAATAGGCATGGGAATCACATTGAGGTCTGCCATGTGACTGCATGTGTGCAGGTCTGCATATTTGTAGGGTACATCATTCTGAGGCCACATCCTTCTATTACACTACACATTGCCACACAGTAGTACAGATAGTGTTGTCACTGCCCATAGGTGTGGCATCACAATGCAACACCCTACTATGCCTGTGGCATGTGCATTACATGCATATCCCTGTGGTACCACTGTTGTGATATGCAATGTGTTGTATTGCCATCGTGGACAGTGTGTGATAGTGGGTATGTCAGAGTATCATGATGAGTTCCAGTGTGTACAATATCCACTGGGGGATATGGGTGCTGTGTACACTGTCATTACACCATGGTACACTTGGTATTTGTCCCATGTACCACTTTCTTGTGACCACTGTCACCATCACCCATACAGGTAACTGATAACAGGATACAGCCCAGTTACACATGTGCTGTATGCAGCCTACCTGTAATACACTGGATACACGGACTAGTTAGTTATCAACAATACGCCCAGGTCTCTAAGATGTGTGTCTGCCTGTTATGTGTCTGTCAATGTGTATATGATGGTATGACACACTATGTATTCACCATATGCAAATATTAAATCCCCCATTGCCATATTGTACATGTTTGTGGATGTTCTGCATGTAACCTGGTACACACCTCACCCTAAACGAGGTGTGGTGTGTGCAATGAAAGCCACACAGTTCAGTAGAACTACATACCTAGGTAGGGGTCTAGTCAGAGTGTTGCCAAGTAAGGTTGTGTGTGTATGTGGATGGGTTGACATAACGCTGCAGGTCACCTGTCAATGTGGCACAGTCAATAACTGCTATACAAACCTGCAACATGTGTGCAACTGTACAACAGAAATGTCACGACCATGGTGTCACCACAGTGCCATAACCTTGTGGAATATGACTGCAGACCATCCTCCTGCCGACACATGTACACCTACAACACAAATCGATAACATTATGGAGATAACAATCAATAAGTGTTACTAACAGCTGAAATGCATCATAGCTGCATGGCTACACTACCTGACATGTATGCATTACACATTACCCCTGACAACATCTTACACTGTAGTACATTGCAGCACTCTATTACAGTCACCGTGTGCATCAGAACCATATTAGCCTGCCCTGCATTGATATTATAGATGACAGGGATGTGGCACAGGTATCATCATATGCACAGGGTGTGTTGCTGGTTTGCCAGAGGCCGAGGGTGGTCCATACATTTGTCACCATATGTGCGGGTGAGGAGCTTAATTCATTGATTGGGGAGTGGTGATGTGGTGTGTGTCGGTATGGGGTCGCCCTAGGTGTGGTTGAATAGTGTGTGGGTATGCATGCACACAGTTCTGCCATGTGGCTGCCCTGTACAGGTGTTGGACAGCTCCAGACCATACATGGCAGGGTGTGCAGTTCACCACCTCTGGCCAAGGACATGCTGACTGTGCCTGCCAGGGATTCCATGGGCATGTGCAGGTACAGACCTTGAGGTGCTACTCTCCCCTGATGATGACAGATGTCCGATGGAACCATGTCCCACCTGGGACTGGCCAAGGCCACGTGCATGAGGCTTGCTGTGGTGTGGTGTGGACAGCACTCCCAAGTGGTGTGCTGGGGATGGTACTGCTACTACGGGAGTGGCTTGGCATCCTGGCACATCCACATTGACTGCCAGCTGCTGGTGTTTCTGGCCTACATCCACACGGCCATTGCACCACTCCCACCACGTGTTTAAGCATGGACATACCACAGTCGAGGAGGCCCACCATCTCACCCTACCATCTATCCATGTCCTTGGTCTGTTCATGGAGGGCAGCAGCAAGTTCATGGATTTTGCCACTTACAGATGAGAAAGCAGCCCTCTGCAGCCTCAGGCCCTGTCTTGTGTACATTTCCATACATAACTGTGCCTCCATTATGGCCTGAAACATGCTCCTGGTGGTACCTGTTTTGGCACCTCTGCCAGGGGCATGATGACCAGTGGCCCTCCCACGAGCACCACGGTACATCTGCTGATGTGGTGCCCTGCCGGACATCCTGCTATGCTGACTGTGACCTGACACATTTCGCATGGACACCACACTTTCCTGGTCACTGGCACCAACTGTTAACTGTCCCTCTGTTATGGCCATTTGTGATGGGGTTTGTAGGGGCACTGTAACTGTGCGCAGGCTTGGGGTGGCTAGGAGGGTGATGACAACTGCTGGCACAGTGCCAGCCTCTGACAACCACACCTGTGCCTCAACAGTACCATCATCATCATCATCATCATCATCATCATCAGTGGCTGCATGGACACCTACTTCAGACTGCATGCAGGAGGGACCCTGACCCACCTCGCCACCTGTGGGGGAAACAAACACACACTTTACAGCATTGCATAACATTGCACATTTACACACACACACACACACACACACACACACACACACACACACACACACACTGACAGTCCACACACGTACACACACACACCGAAAGTCCACATTACTACCTCCCTTTCCCTGGGTTTACAGACAGTCCCTCATTCAGTTACATATGTTCCCCATCCTGCATGGCACTTGCTAACATACGCTCATTAATACTACCCATTAACATATCATTTCTCTCCATGCCTACACGTGCGATCACAACACATGCCCTGTTACTCCATTATCTCCCTGACTTGAGTGGAGTAGGTTGTACATGGCCTCACCTCTGTCATCCAGTATTACCCTGTATATGTCCAGTCATGGTGTACATGGCCCCTGTATGATTGGGGCTGCTACATTCACTACATATGTCAAACACCAGAGTCTCATACTACACTCTTACTCAGTCCATGCCACATTTTCTGCACAATCAACCCATCATGTGGACAACAGTAATATCTGGATACGCTCACTGATGTGCTCTGGTAATTCCCCATTGTATTAGTAGTGCTGCATACATGGGTAGCCGGTTATCTATCTGCTGCTGGCAATATGATGTGTATACCTGGTGTGTACTTTCCCTCCCAATCCATGTTCCATGCTACAGACCTTGTTATTCTATCAGCTGTCCTGTGTTCACATATCAGACAGGTTGTCCTGGTGTCTCATGTGTCACTCCATGTACATGTACAGCACAATCCTAAGGAGAAGTAGTGCCATGTGATCAATCCCACTATTGCCTGTGCATACATGGACACCCACACAAACAGACACACGTGCACACACATCAGACATGCATCTACCACACTCCACTCCATCAGATTGCACTTACAGACACAATCAACACACACTCACCTCCCCACACACACACCTACATGTGAGGTTGCACAACTTTTGTACACACAGTCTTACCATTACCCTTCTGTCAGCATGCATTACATATGGTACTCAACAGCATGCAGTGTAACTATAGTGACATAATGCTAGCACCAGTATACATGTGTGTGATGCATGGGCTGTGTTGGTAGGTGATGCCCTTCCCCTTGTTAACACTGCACCCATGTACAAATTGTTACTGTGGACCTGGTTTGCACCCTGCCTTGTACTGTGCACCATACCTCACAGGTGTACAAACCATTGCTGCATATGTAGTACTGTGCCAGTTTTGTCGGCTCCAATGCTCACAGCCCCTATGTGTTAGAGCAACTCATACCTGGAATGATATGTGAACAGATATCATTTGTAAATGCCTGATGTCTGCTTTACAGATCACAACATCAGCGGTGCATGTATGATCAGTACATGACTATTGCACTAACAACCACCAGACCATATCATGGCTATAGGGGGTGCTCTACACATGTTCCACAACTCTGCATGGTTGCAAGGTCTACTCATGTGCACATCCCTTGGAGTGCACACACTGCTGTCACTATTGCTGTGGGGTCAGGGTTACATCTGCTACAGTTACTTAACCAGATTGTGTGCAGATACAGCCATGAAGGAATTGTTTCACACATGTCCCTACTGCAGGCCGTGTGTCCTGCCATACTTCTTATCCCTGTGGACACATTTCACAATGACATGATGTTAGTTATCTTGCATGTGTCTGTTCTACCCTTCCGATTCCCCATCATGGTCTTTACTGTGATGCAGTGCATTTCACAGCAACAAAACATGAATGTGTACAGCATGCAGTATGGGTAGGTGTGATAGATGTGTGTATGGAATATCCCATAGCTATTACATGCCTAGTTTATTGTCAAGCATGAACATGAACCATACTCTCCGGCTACAGGCTGCTGCCTTGGTGGTATTCTGGAGGGACCTACATAAGAGTGTGAGAAAGTTGATGTCAGTGGCCACAGCTGTGGCATTCATAAAGGGTGAGTGCAGACATTACGGTACATAAACAGTAGAAGTCCACAATACTACAGCTTACGCACAACTGTTTATTACTACTACACAGCAAGAGACTATGTATATGACATCTCAGATTTGCATGATGTACCTGTACAGATGTGGATGCATACACAAGAATGGTGTATTGATGTGCCCTGGGGCCTTACCTGCATGCTCCTGAGCTGGTGTTTCAGTGGAAACCACCTCCACATTGTGCCCTGCCAGTTGTGGGTGCTGCAGGTGGGCAGGTGCCACAAGGCTGCTGAGAAGCTCCTCCACACGGGTGAAGGGTGAATGGACTGCTTGCCTCCCCATGTTGTGAGGTGGTCCCCCCGTACAGCAACTGCACTCCAACGTACATGGCAAAGCAGGTTGGTGCAATGATGCCGGACCTGCTCATAGCTGCAGTTCTGCAGTCCGGCATCATTGACCCTATGGACTAGATTGTTCCACAGGGTGGTCCACTCCTGCTGATCATGGGCTGTCTGGCCAAACAGCAATTCATAGTGCTGTACCATGTGTAATACAATTACATCAGTTTTGGCAGCACTGAAAGCTGGCAATCGGGTGTGAGCCATCCTCCCTGGAAGACATAAAAATGGAAACAGGTCTAAGCAACTCATACAGTAGGGTTACCATCATTTTTAATACACATACAGCAGGGTTACCATAGTTTTTTTTAATACACATTTGTGTCTCTCCCCACCATATCAGCTACAACAAACCGTTCTCAGAATGCAATTGGTATGTCGGCAGCTTACCTACCATTGGGACATATGTTGTATTGTACCAAGCTTTGTGCTTGGTGTTTGTAGCCATCTTCCCTGTGGGGACACTATCTTTGCTGGCCTGTTACAGACTATTTCCACCTGCATGCCATTGTCAGTGCCACACACACACACACACACACACACACATATATATATATATATATATATATATATATATATATATATATATATATAGATATACATATATATATATGTACATATATGTGTAGATATATCTTGTGTGTTGTTTATATACCTATATCTATATGAGTGTCTGTGTATCCATAGATATACACGTCTCATTATATATCACACAGATATTTATCTATATGTGGGGTGCATGCAGACATCTGGTCCACATTCTGTAACTGTCTTTCAGTCACAGCTGCAATGTTCTGCCTTGCTGCAACACAGACAGATGTCACATGTGAACACAGACTAACACTACGGTGGTATATATGGTGAGAGATTGCTGGTATGCCTATTTTACACCTATGGCATTTGTGCATGCTACATTACACATTAACATGACTGTCCTGCAAGTGGTATGCTCTGACACCCATGTGTCTATCATGACGGTAGTACTTCCACCACCAGCTATTGCCCACACTAACATACCAAACACAGATATTATGGCTTACATCTTTGCCATTCATTGTTGATCTGCACAGTTGGCAGCTATGTCCCACTGCCTAAAGGGACAGACAGTATTGTCCAGAGCAGTTGTTCAGCAGAACATCATTACAGGGACAACTACAGATGGCAAATATAAATCATTCCACATCATATATCCTATTATTCTATACCACATACATTCAATTACATACATTTATGTTTTACATACCTGTAATCTTTTTTCTGACAGCTGTGACACCTTTCTGTTGTTTGCGTTTTTTTGTTTTTAATTTTCTCTCTCTCTCTCTGCACCAGTCAGTGTGCAACAGTTGCTAACTGCATGCAGTCTCCTGTGTAGTACTTCAGATAACCACTGTCATGGCAACCCAGTACTATAAAATACTAACTCATGTGATCGTTGTCCCTTAACTTTTCCAATATGGAGGACATCCTTCCTGTATGTGGGCAGCAGTGTTACAATACCTCTTACAGCAGGACTTGCAGACACAGGCCAACTACACATTTGTAAGAGGTTCCAGACCTACAGACAAAGTGAGTAGTGTTGTTATGTGCATTGTATATTGCAGGTCTTGCAGTGTTTGTGTGTACATAGTAGTTTAGGATGGAATGCAGTCCATCTGCATAGCTCTCAACAATGGGCCTATCCACATGATGGCCAGTGGATTGTCTGTTTAGTTTTGTCTGTGCATCACACAGGTCTTGTCCTAGATATATCACTGGCAATCTGTCTGTTGAGTGCTATCAGTACATGGCTACATCCATTTGTATTTCTGATGTCTTATTCCTGCATAAGGGTATGTTGCAACAAATCCTGTAACACCAGCAATTTCCAGGGTGTGTAACAGCAATATTGCAAGTATGGCCCTGTGTTCCTACCTCTGTCCTCCGCATATATGGCAGGCTTTGTCCTGCTGTGATGCAGTTAGGGGTTGTTAGGTAATGGCCTATCATTATTTACTGCTAGCATTCCAGCTATCATCCCAGTCATATCGTGGTCTCCCACAAAATATGTTGGTCAGGGTCCATACATGTGACAGATACATTGACATTACCACAACTAATACATTTCCCCCTAGGGCTTGACTACAGGGTGTAATTGGAAGCTGCTGAACTACATCTGTAATTGTTGATTATTACTTATCTTGAAGGCAAATCCTTTGTCTACTGTTGTACTAATTGAAGGCCTTGGCCTGGACAGCATAGTATATTATATATCCACTGTTTCGTGTGGGCCTTGCATTAATCACTGATTAAATATTTCAAAATGTATGTGCTGTAAGTAATGGCATACATTATTTTTTAGTACACGAATTAAGGTTTTCTGTGTATGCATACCTGTGTGTCGTGTCATGTCCTTTGAATTGTGGGTGGGTATATGTTTAATGTAAGTATTCTCATTTGTGGGAATGGTTGTCACACTACATGTCACAGGTACCAGTTACAGGGCTTGTGGCTGAGGGATATACATTGCACCCAGTACTTCCACACTACTTCTACATATGTATGGCTACTAATACCTTTTTTTCTGTGTATATGTGTATGTACCTATAAATATCTCATATATCTTATCTGTCTCTCTCTCTCTCTCTCTCTCTCTCTCTATATATATATATATATATATATATATATACCTGAACATATTTGTCAATGTATAGATGTGTGTGCATATCTGTACCATTATAATGTGTACCCCTTCCACATTGTACATTCTCTACAGTAGAATTACTTTTCTGCATATATTACAGATATTGCCCTGACATTTAGAGGTGAATTGGATTACTGTTAAAGCATTGTAGCTGTTTGTGGAGGGTCCTGAAGTCAAGAACTGCATGTGCTGGATATTGGATTGCACAGCATATCTGCTAGGGCTGTGGGGGGGGGGGTAACATAGCACTGCTTACCAGGAATCCCTCATTTGAGCCCCCACCCCCATTAACAGTGCTTATGGTCTGTTATGTTGTAGTGAGTGGTTTAGGATTTTGTTCCCATGTGGAAATGCTATACACATTTCTATCTGTATATATATATGTCTATCTGTCTACATTTACAGATATATATCTGCCCATATGTCCATGCATGTTCGGCTCATAATTTTGGCCTGTACCTCATTCTCTTGGCATTTCACATGGATGATCTCAGGATTGAAGTCAGTAACTTGTGCTGACAATGTTGTGTTTCAGACTTCATCTCCTTCAAAATATGTGCTCTAGTACATATAACTGTGTTACTAGCAATGTTTTAAGTGTATTAGAGCAGTAATTGACATATATCCCTATTTGTACCCATATGTTGGCACACTTTGTCCAGAATGTTTGCATTAAGAGGATGTGTGGTATGGTATTACTACATTTCCTGTACTGTTGACTGATTGTGCTGGATGATATGTTTGTGAAAACAACAGTGTTATGTATATCTGCCAAGGCTTAGTGGTAAATCACTTTGTTTATGGTGTGCAGGGTCCTGGGTTCCAGCCTTGCAGAGACTGTTTATTTTGCTGCTGGGCAGAACACCGGCCAATGGATACAGAGTGATTAAGGCAGTTTTGAGCATTTGTAAGGGGGTATTGCGTGGGTTTGTGTGGGTTTGCGCAGAGCTAAGCAATGCTAACCTCCGGTTACAGTTTCTTACACTCATCTAGCATCTACTTTGCTTAATCTGTGTAGATAATGCTTACCCCCCACTCAAACACACTTAAACACACTTCCTAGTGCTTATATATGCTTACTACTGCTTATCTATGCTTACTACTGCTTATTTGTGCTTACACCTGCTTACTAGTGCTTTATTCATTACGACACTGACACTTCACATGTGCATTTAATGCAGTACTCCAGTTCACATTTAAATGTTATTTAGTAGGTTATACAACAAAACAATGTTCATATACAGATTTCACATGGTAAATGGAATGTGCTGCAGTTGGACTCAAACCCCGGAATGCATGCTCGTTAGGCGGATGCTCTGCCCACTACACTATTGCTGTGCTGCTTCATTTGCATATACCTTCAGCCTTTTAAGCTGCTTTAACCATAGCTGAATGATGGGCACACCGACGCACCTACAGTTAGCTTTAATCAGTGTTTTAAAAAAAATAAACAGGTTCTTTATTTACTTTTTCAGTACTGTTGCTGTTGTACACATGGGGAACTGTTGGTGGGGATATGTGGACACCTATGAGCGATCTCACTCATCTCTTAACACTTTCTGCTTTTCTACTTTGCAGGGGCATGTTTATTCTGAGGTTTCTGCTCTTAGACACGCCCCCTGCACTTGTCTACACTCCATGTAAGCCTGGGAGCTCGGGCAATGCACCTTCATTATTATGCATGGCGTGCTGCCATCCTGCTCCTAAATGGGCGCTTCCGTGCAGGACTAGACTAGTCATGCACGGAAGATTAGTAAATCCGGGGGGATAATATTTAAATGCACAAAGAGAGAAAGGAGTAAACGGGTAAAAATATGTCTCTTTATAACCTCGCCACTCTCAGTTTTAATACTGGGGGTAGGATGATATCCCCATTAAGTTTATAGGCTCATAGGGTCATAGGTGTGTACTAAGCTAATGGCCCTGGAGCCTTTACAAGCCTAGCCCATAGCATTACCCTGCCATTGTGCCACCCGACCTTAGTTCCCAGTGCCTCTGTCAAGCAGAGCCACAGAAGTGATCCCTGGGGTGAATTTTCTATTTCCCATTCACTCGTCAAGATTTCTGTTGAAGAGGGCCAGTGAGGTGCTCTGCTTGACATGTATGGGAAGTCTATTCTATAGCATGGGCAGTCTCTGAGTTATGAACCTATAACATTTATATAAAGCTGGTTGTTTAATTACTGGTGGGTTTCTTCAGCACTTTCCTCCATTTTCCTACTGTTTGTACTTGAGTCATTGGCTCCTTATACATAGCTTGCACTAATTCTACCAGTGTTTCTTGGACTTCGAACCATTGAGGGACTGACCAAATCAGCTTTCTGTGGACCTTGTCATATGCTTTCTCCAAGTCTAGGAATGCCCAGTTGGACTCTTTCCTCATTTCTAACTTCTTCCTAACTATCTGTCTTACTGCAAACATCATGTTAGTTGTGCTTCATCTTGATTTGAACCTGAATTGCACATCTTCCATCTTACATTCTCTTACTACTTTGTGTATTTGTTTATCAATCACCCTCTCCAGAACTTTCATGAAATGTGACAGGAGTTTGATACCTTTGTTCTGCCCACAGTTGTGAATGTCCCCATTGTTCTTGAATATGCTTATTCTCCAGTCATCTGGGATACGCCTTTCTCTCCACACTGCTATGAGTACCCTCATGAGCCATTTCTCCTCTATCTCACCCAACATCTTTATCATATCTAGTGTGATCTCATCTGAGCCTACTGCTTCCCCTGACATTTTCTTTAGTGCTGTTCTTACATCTCCTAGGGTGGACTCCTCTTCTTTTCTCATTATAGGCTGTGTCTCGGGCAGTCCAGCTTCTGTGAGGTTTTCTTCATTCAGAAGCTGCTAGAAGTATGGCTTCTATCTGCCTTTGATGTCCTGTGGACTGGTGAGCAGGTTGTTGCTGGCATCCCTTATGAAAGGTGTCTGACTATTTTCTTTATCTTTCTGTCTTTGCCTTGCATCCTGATATAACTTCTTTGGGCCATCTACTGAGTCACTTTCCAGAAGATGATAGAGTGCCTCCCATGCCTTGTTCTTTGTTATTGCAACTCCTTTCTTTGCCTCTTTGTTAACCAACAGTATTTCTTTCTAGCCTGGTCCATCTTTTCTATCTCCCACTTTTTTCCTGCACTTCTTTCTTTTGATGACTTCCTGGACTTTAGCTTTCCTTATGTACCTTATTTCCATACCTGGCTTGGCTACATATCTGTTTTGCAGTCCTCACACATGCTATTTTGAGGCACTGTCATTCTTCTTCAACTCTACCTATTTCCCCTTCTTCTCAAGGTGCTAGAGCCCTGAGTGATTTCATGAACTGTTGTACTTTCTCTCCAGTCAACTTTCAGATCTTCAGCCTGCTCTCTGTTGACCTTAGACTTTTCTCTGACCACTGCATGCAGTTGATTGTGTCAACTAGTGGCTTATGCTGGTGGCTGACTGTTTCACTGGGGATGACTTTGCAATCACTGATTCTACCCCAGTGCCATTTCCTTACTAGGAGGAACACCTGAGTTGCATGTTGGCCACTCTTTATTTCTGTTGCCCCACCCATGTGGACACAGTGTCCTCATATCCTGTTCTGTCTGTCTCAATATGTGCATTCAAGTCATTAACACACAAATTCCTGTTGTCCTGATTTATCTAGTAGGTCCTGCAACTGCTGTCTGAATGTACTCTTTTCTTCACTATAACAACCCTTGAATACTGCTTGGCCTGTCATGAGTCTGTCACTAATTCTGATGATAGCCCTCACTGCTTTTTGAAGCTTTTCCCTCACCACAATTATCACACCATTTATAGCTTGCCCTTCTCCTGAGTAGTAGACACTGGATCCAAGCCAACTGGCTTTGAGGCACTGCCCTTCCATCTTGTCTGCTAGATATGAGCTTCCTCCTCCTTATCATCATGTCATCCACTTCCAAGCTCCCTCATCATGTCATCCACTTCCAAGCTCCATCATCGTGTCATCCACTTCCAAGCTCCATCATCGTGTCATTCACTTCCAAGCTCCATCATCATGTCATCCACTTCCAAGCTCCATCCTGTCAGTGAACTCACACTAAGTGCACCAATTCTCAGTTCATGTTTGACAATTTACATCAAACTTTTGCTCAACAGAGTTATCCTAGGTAAGTCAAGCTAGACAATTGGACACTGGCTGACTAGCATCTTATTAACTCAGGCTGCTGGGCTTTATGGTGGGCACTTTCACCCCTCCCACTGTTAGCATGGATCCCTGACATAGATCAGAGTAGGTCAGGTCCTCAACCCATTTATAATACCTATGCCCATTTGGTGACATTGGTTGACATGACTGAATCACCTAGACCACTGTTGAATGGCAACCCTACCCCGGCATGCAGTCTATGATCTGTGTTCTCCTATCTTGAGGATACTGCACCCAAAGCAGTTGGTCTATACAGTTCTTCCTCGTATAGGGCACCATGTTCTCAAATGCTGTTGGCAATACTTGGAACAAACTTCCAAGAGAAATAGCATCCCTGACTTCCACCAATCTTTTCAAGAAAAATTTGAAAATCTTCATTAAAAACCAATGGCTCTGCCCCTGCTCTAATCCTGACTGATACTAATTCTCCAATTTGTCTAAATGCTTCTCAACTAAAAACTTTTTTTCTGATATTTCTCTATGCTCTTCACTGTCTTAGAATCAAATAATTTTTTATCTGACTGTTTTCTTGACTGCCCTACTTGTCCTGAGGAAACTCTTGTACATTAAATGCTTTTATTATGTTTCTTTTAATACAACTGTAAAATAACAGTCTGTCTTCTATGTGTAACCTTATAACTGATTTGTAAATATATTTGCTAAACAGTTGCAATATTTTTGTAAATTTTATTTTGTTTTTCCACTGTTTTTGTGGAATCTATGTATAATTTTTTTTTCTCTGAGCTTTTCTCCTCAGGCCTCTACTGAAAATGGAAATATATCCAGTTAGACTAGCCCAGTCAACAAATGTAAAATAAATAAATGTTGAGGCTGTGCTGCTCACAGCTCCATGCTTTGATGAGCCTTAGAAAAGTCTTTCAGCATGTTCAGTGAGAGGACATACAAACTTCAGATAGGCATTGGATAGAGTTCAGGATCAAACCTAATACCTTATGTATGGGAAGCAAAGCCTTAATTATTATGCCAACTGGTCTCTACATCTTTTTCCCCCCTCCCTACCTTTTTTCTACGACATCCTCTTATTTTCTTCCATCCTTCATTCTCCTCCTCCTCTCATCCATAACACCCACTGTCTCTAATCTACATCCCCCCCCCCCAGTATTTTTTCACTTATCATTCCTGCTTTGTTTTTTCCTTTACTTACCTTTCTCACTTCTCCTACTGTCAGCCTACAAACCCGGATCTTAGTTGTTTTTCAGTAGTTAATATATTGTCTTTTTATGTTCAGTCAGACTAACCTGATAAACAAATGCCAATAAATAACTAAATAAATAAATACATATGGAAAGGGAAGGTGATGAGCAATAAGAAGAGAGACAGAGAGATAAGAAAACAATAAACCCTTTAGTAGGACTATTGTTCTACAGGTAAATTACCTTCCATAATAAAGTTAGCTAGACCCAGGTAAAGATAATTATGATCAGGTGTGTACTCCTAACCAAATTTTACATGATCAAAAAAAGGATGTTGGGTAATTTACTGAGAGAAGTGAAGCTTGAGAGGTGACTCTTAATATACATTTTGAGAACACATAATATAGAGGATTATGATTGGATCGCTGATCATAACCTGCGACATGGATGCCAAGAAATTCACCTTGAGCGTGGAGCTTGACAGGTGAATTTCTTATCATCCATGTGAAGAACATATAATTAAAGGTTATCAACAGTGACATAATCATAGTTCTCTGTAGTGCATGGAGCTTTATCTGCTCCATGTACTACTAGCTACATGGAAAAAATATCGCTAGGTACCGTCCTGGCTTTCAAAGCTGGGAAAACACATGGCGAGCGCTGTCATAGAGGTAGTGTAATGCAGCCCATAACGTTTACACTTACCTCCATACCTCTCAACTGTCTACATTTTTACAGGACATCTAGATTATTGATTCATATTTTGGTCTGTTCTCCATTAAATCTGTTTTTTTTCAGATAAACTACTGAGTAGTAAAGTCCTAAATAACTGCATACATCTGAGTTTCAGAGTTTGCATCCTTCAGAAAATGGATGCTAGCATATCCTGTTATTCTAGCAACTAAGTTTGTTTGAGGAACTCGGGGGACACAGTACTGGTATGGACAGCAGGGAGAAGCAAATATTTTATTTCTGCCGCTGTCATTTGCTGGACAGTACTGGTAGATTTTATAGCCTGTCCTTAGTCCTGACCTTAACAATTTTTATCAGGGGATGCTTAACAATTGTTAAGGTCAGATGACACGCCACTCTGGCACTTAACTGCTTTGTCTTTTTCCAAATATTGGAGTGTAATCACAGCACTTCATGCACTACAATTTAATTGTGATTGACGAAATCTGAAAATAATTATTTTCAGTTTGTAGAGTTTTTCATGCTCTATATATAAACAATTATATATATAAAGAGAGAGAAAAAGACAGAGAGAGAGAAAGAGAGACAGTGGGAGAAAGAAATAAGTATTTCACAGCTTTAAAAGACATAACACACTTAATACTGCCAGATATGCTTTTGTAGGAAATGGAGATTTAGCTGTTCCAACATGCTACAAGACAGAAAAAAAAGAAAGAAAGAAAATATAGGAGAATGGAATCTTTCATACCTTGGAAAGCTGTAACACACACTGCCTCACAGACAGTGGCCAGAAGCAAAATGTTTGATCCTATAACAGCTTTAAAAGTGTTAACACACTTCCTTCTGCCATAGCCATAAATAAATAAACAAATAAATAAAACAAAAAATCTAAAGTGTTTTACAACTTTTATTGCTACCTTTGCTTTTCAGGGCTGTTTTGTGGTGGTCACTGTTTATCGTCTAACATGCGGCAAGAGGTCAACAGCACTGAAAGGTGCTTAACAAAACTGCCTTTTACACCAATAAAGTGCATAATGATGGCAGTAAATGAACTACATTATTATGTGATATTCACATGAGTAGGACTTAGAGGCTATAGAAGGATGCAATATTTTACAGAGGGAGTAGTTTACATTCAGCATAAGTTATACACAAATTAAAATAAAAAAATGGAACTGAAAGCATGTAGCTGAAGCACTGAAATAAAGAACATACTGAATATTATTAAAACTAAATAAACAAAGCTATGTCATGTATCTCTCAAATTAATAACTGTATAACTTAATTTTTGTTGCTATGAAATGCATGAATGGGACTTACCATTGAACTAGCTGTAACAATGTAGCTAACATGCTATTTACACTGGAGGTCATTGAAGTGTAAGTTGTAACAATGTTGCCAGTGTGCTAGTTGGACAGGCTGTCACTGAAGTGTAAGCATAATCACCAGGAGAGTAAAGGGCAATTGAGAAGAGGATGACAAGATTTAATTATCATGAAATTATGCAGATTGCTACATGGTTCAGCTGTATCTGCAAAAAGCATCATACAGTACTGAACAGCTATAAATTGTCTTCTAAAAATACTCAACCCAGCTATGACTTAATGAGTAATAAAAAATTGATATTATAATTGTAAAGTACACTAAAGGCCATAGGCTTGAAAGCAATGTTTGCAAGGAGCATGATCTTTGGGGGTTGTGCAACACATTGACTGTCTATAGTCTACTGTCAATATATCAATATGCATTTAGAGACTCTATCAGATAAGTGTTCTAAAAAAGCAAACTTTGCATGTCATACAGATTAAAAACAGTTACATTTATTGATCTGTTAAAACGATTAAAAACAGTTACATTTATTGATCTGTTAAAACGATTGTAATTTAGGCACCTTCTGCATGTCAGAGAAAACACCTTGGCTACCTTTAACACCAGTCTTATCATTAGATGGGTATTTATAAATTCAGCCCTGGGATATGTAGCATACTTGTCCTTGATCAGGGCAGCCAATATGCATTAAGTATATTGAACTTAACTGGCTAGATTGTCAGAGGTCATCTACACCACATGCCTAGTATATACTAGGCATTTATTTATTGTCTTTTGTTTACCAGCAAAGTCCAACTGGGCACAAATCCAATTTTCAGCGGAGGACCAGGGAGAAAAGCTCCACATAATATTCACATGTACAGCAATAAAAATTAACATTTTAATCATTACTTTGCAGGTAGTGTTGAGGCAAATAGTAAAGATATTTATCATACACTTTAGATGTTATATTATTTTACATTAAGTCAAAGACATGTTCACTTGTAAGTTCAGTATATGTATATTGATATTTAATGAGTTAGGATGTCAGTAGAGCAGGAACAGACAATAAAGGAAGAGGAAGGGTATAAGCAGAAATAATTGAGAAAAAACATAAGTAGAAAAAGGTTTGTCATGAAGCTTGTGACTCATTGTGGAGGTTGCAGAATTTCTTGAGCACTTATCTGACTGAAGAGACCAGACAAGGTCTTCTAAATCTACCTAGATAACCAACCATACCAAGGAAACATCAACTATGTGGTTTGAAATGCTTTTGCACTTCTGCCAGGGGTATTGAAATGAATCCAATGATCTTGCTAAATTGTTGGAGATGTGGTGACTCCCAAGTTATTGTTGATTTCATGTTATCTGGGAATGTACTGGACTTGAATGTGGCCAGTGTGAGTTAATTAATACATAAATACTGACCATCTCACACCACACACACATGCATGCGCACACACACACTTACACACACACACACACACACACACACACACACACACACACACACACACACACACACACACACAGAAAAAAATAGAAATAAAAACAAAAGTGGAGGTTGAGACTGCCACTTTCGTGGTGTATAGGGATAATACCCTTACTATGGTCCAGCCAACCTGGCTTTGATTAGTGGCTCAGATAATTGACAGAGCAGCAGAGAGAGATTGGTGTGATTGTCCTGGGGAACTCATCGATGATGTCCCCTAAAGGGAGCATGATCCAAAGAGACAAGCTGTGCTCAGACATAGTTGATAGGTGTGGAGAAAGGGAGTGGGGAGGGCATGTAAAAAATCTTCCCAATAGAAACACAGCCTGCAGGACATGCTTAGGATTCATGACGGCCTGTGACAGTCAGGAATGAGTGCCAAAGAAGGCAGGAGAGTGGCACTGAATAGAGCTGGATGGTGACAGTTGACATGACACCCCCTGTCCCATGTAGAAAATGTGGAAAAGGTGGTTGATGATGGTGAAACTAGCAAAAAAAGTATGTTAAGAACTAAACTGACACAAGAATGGAGAAAGAAGATACTGCTGATAAAGATGACTGCATTTATGGGTACAGAGAATAGACAAGAAGGGGCTGGAATTTACTGGACAAAACTGGCAAAGGAAGCAAGGTATTGCAAACCAATAACTAGAGAGGGAAAGGCAATAAAATGGGAAGAGGACAAGAAGACATTTGGACTGTAGGCTAGAAACTGCCTTCTCTATCAGAGATTGATATCAGACTATAGGCAAAGAGGAAGAGGCAGGGGAATCCTAAGTGAAAGACCTGCTCTGGTAGAATTTTTGTTTGAATTTAGAACAGGAACTGCTGTTAAAAAGGGAATAATTAGTAGGGCATATAAAATATTACGTAATAAATGTAGGAATAAGTCAGAAGAGGTTAGAGAAGATTGAGAAGAGGGATTAGATATGCAATTCACAAGGCAACAGTGGAAGGACATATGCAGGACTCCCAAATATGGAACAAAGTCTAGAAGATTTAAGATTTTTGCTTGGAAGTGTTTGCATAGGTACTTTCATACCCCAAGCAGGCTTGATATAATTTTTCCTTAGGTAAATGGCAAATATTGGAGGTGTGATGGGGAAGAAAGAGGTAACTGGTAACATATGTTTCGGAGGTGTAATGAGTTGGCAGACTTTAAAAAAAATTCTCTACAGAGTACTGTGTTTGAAATATTGGGTGAGCAAATGTGTGTAACTAAGGAAATCATTTTTTGAGCTGGGATACAGGATCTGAACTGCCTAGCCATAGTAACACCTTATTAAGTTTAATTTTGGTGGCTGGCAGAAGCAATTACTAGAAAATGGAAATCAAAGTGAAAAAACAACCAAATATGAAGTAGTGAATATTGTAACAGAGGTAAAAAACTGAAAGTCGCATCTTTAGAAAAGGGTAGGAGCAAAATACATAGAAAAAAGGAAATTGTGAGAACAATACGTGCAGAATAATGTTTTGGAGGAGGAGTGACATTTATGAGAAGGCAAGAACTGAGCAGTTTAAGTGATGTTAGATTGATGATTATTGTGCAGAAGAATATATGTGATGTATAATGTTTGTGAACATGTTAATATGGTTTGTTTTCTTTTATATATATTCTTTTTACCTTATCACTCCTCTCCTGTCTCCTGTCTCTACCCCTATCTTACTATCCCTAGCATCTCCACTTCTTCAATTTCATCTCTATCCTAAACTGCTTTATTATACAACTTCATTCCTCTGCTCTGTTGGATATGGATTCACATGTATTATGCTCATAATCTGTGAATGTAAATCACAACTATCTTGGTGTCTCTGTTGTTATTTATTCACTATTATTACTGTTTTATTACTTTGTTCTGCTCTGTATATATATATATATATATATATATATATATATATATAAATATATATATATATATATATATATATAAAACAAATATGGAGCCCTATCATATGATACAAAGCTCATTTCACTGAAGCACATTTGACTGAAACCATAAGACTGAAAGTTCAAAAGACTGAAAAGTCACTTGACTGAAACCCATAAGACTGAAACCCATAATACTGAATTTCAACATACTAAACTGTAAACTGGATCACATAAAACCAGACTAGAGAGGAGGGGAATATGCCCCCCACACCTCCCAATGTGGGGAGCTGTGCCCCCACCCCCACCTAGTCTGGTTTTATATGATCCAGTTTACAATTTAGTATGTTGAAATTCAGTATTATGGGTTTAAGTCTTATGGGTTTCAGAAGAAATAGCCAGGAAATTGTTATGGCTAGGCTTGTATCAGCCCTAGGGCTGATAGCCTAGTACCAACCTATGAACCTATGAACTATATATACTAACTCCAGGATAGCATTACAGTGGGGGAAAAAGGGCGTATACTTTTCACATACCTTATAGTAGTCTACATGCTGCCACTACTATGCCCTTTCCCCACTGTAGTGCAATCCTGGAGTTGGTATATATAGTTAGGGGGTGTGGGGGCACAGCCCCACCACATTGGAGGATGTGGGGGGTGTGGGGGGTGTAGCCCCCCACCTAGTCTGGTTTTATATGATCCAGTTTACAATTTAGTATGTTGAAATTCAGTATCATGGGTTTCAGTCTTATGGGTTTCAGAAGAAATAGCCAGGAAATTGTTATGGCTAGGCTTGTATCAGCCCTAGGGCCGATAGCCTAGTACCAACCTATGAACTATATATACTAACTCCAGGATTGCATTACAGTGGGGGAAAAAGGGCGTATACCTTTCACATACCTTATAGTAGTCTACATGCTGCCAATACTATGCCCTTTCCCCACTGTAGTGCAATCCTGGAGTTGGTATATATAGTTAGGGGGTGTGGGGGTACAGACCCCCACATTGGAGGATGTGGGGGGTGTAGCCCCCCACCTAGTCTGGTTTTATATGGTCCAGTTCAAAATTTAGTATGCTGAAATTGACTATTATGGATTTCAGTCTTATGGGTTTCAGTCAAGTGACTTTTCAGTCTTTTGAAAGTTTTTGAAATTTCAGTCTTATGGTCTCAGTCAAATGTGGTTTCTATCATATGATAGGGATCCATATTTATATATATATATATATATATATATATATATATATATATATATATACATATATACACACACACACATATATGAGTGTGTGTGTGTGTGTGTGTGTGTGTGTGTGTGTGTGTGTGTGTGTGTGTGTGTGTGTGTGTGTGTGTGTGTACACTATTATTTGCATTTTGTATTTGTATATAATTTTTTAAATGTTATCATTGATACTTGGAACTTTTCTCCCTCGGCCTCTGCTAAAAACAAGCTCCTAGCCCGGTTGGACATTTCCCGGTTAACAAATGTAATTAATAAATAAATAAATAAATATAAATTTATGCTTGTCTGTGTCATAAGTGATAATTCAGTGAAAGTATTAAAATATCAAAACAGTTTTAAAACACCTACTTCATTTATAGAAACCTGCAGGTATGATCTAATTGGGCTCTTGCTGTAATAAGCAAGATCCCTGGAGTAATAAGAATTTAAGTGTAATTTCAGGGAAATCTATACAACTTCTGAGTTGCTGTATCTTCGGGTATGCCCTCTTCTCTGGGGTACAGTGATCATGAAGTTAATATGCATAAATAGAGGGGCATAAATGGCCTCGCTCTCTAAATTACTGGTGCAGGGGATCTTTCCCCTTGCAAAGAAACATGCTTTTTAGGTTTAACAGTGAGTTTTGCATTTTGCTGTTATGTTTTGAAGATCACACATTTTTGGAGTTTTGCGAATCGCATTCAAAAATCTCAACGCTATGATTTTTGCTTACTTAATCCCAGAAGATAACCCATGCTGATACAAGAAAAAAAGAACAATTATTTTGGGGGGAATTTAATAAAGCCTTCATGGACTAATTTACCATGTAGGCTTAGTGGTATGGTGCTTACATGGAAGTAAGCAGATGTGCGATCCAGTAATGGGAGCTGAGGGGCGTGCATGAGCGTGCGAACAGGAAGTGTCCGTGGTATGCAAATCACCTCATAAGCAGGTGAAATACATGCAAATGAGGTAGGTAGAGTGATCCAGCAAGCAGATAGACAGTCGTGCAGACCCTGTTTTGGTGTCTCTAATGTACATGGAAAAATTCCATGTACAGGATGTAAACAATGACACCAGGGGCTGTAAAAGTGTAGTCACACTGGCAGAAATAGTATAGGGGACACAGATGTGTGCAAAGTAACCACTGTGTGTCCAAAGCCATATGGAAAATAATGTAAAATAATTTTATTTTTTTTAATACCCTGGTTATGTTTGAGCAGCCCCCTGCAGTGTGCAAACATGCCGTTATGGAAAAAAATATATAAAAAGATTATCAAAACCAGAATTTGTGAGTATGTAACACTAATGCATTGCCCTGTGTGGAGTATGTACAATGTAGGACTGCTGTGGTTGCTAATGAGGCAGGGCCTGAAACTATGTAGTTTCCAGGTATGGTGCACAGATCTGTATGCAAATGAGCTGGGGTTACTGAATAGCACAAATGGGTATCTGTGTCCGCAGATCCCATCTGTGTTGGACATAACCATGCTGGTGTCCACAGAAGAGGTAGCCGACATCAAAAGGGGGGTGTGTCCACAAACTTTTAAGCTCATTGGAGCTCAGTGACTCCTGTTTGCGCGGCGCACTGCTCTGCTCAGCAGGGGGAAGTGTCCGGTGACTGCTAAGCTTTGTTTATCATAGGAGCACATGTTTCAGTGGGTGCTGAGCATGACCTTCCATGCGGGTGTGTCTGCACACTGCTAAGCCTTGTTTATATGTGCAGCGTGGGTTTGCTCAGCACCCCGCTGCAATGCTTAGCAAGGAAGGCTGTCAAAAAACAAAAACAATTGGCTGAGAAAGCCAATGATATATCAATTACTGATTACCCCTGTTTCACTTAAACTAGGGCCATTAAGCCCCTTAATGATGTACTTGGCAGGTGGAATGCATCATAGATAGCCAATCATGCAGGCTATACCTATAGCAGAGCACTATAAAGTATACAGTCACCCTACAATCTGATCCCCCCATACTCTGCACCATTGGAGTACAGACTAGATAATTTTAACCTACAGAATGCTAGGGGCTACTGCAGGTCTGCTACATCTGTATGTGCTAGATGCTGAAGTCAATGCAGCTGCTGCTGACCATAGGCCTAAACTGAGAAGGAGAAGATTGCTCAGGCCCAAGGTAACCTACCAGGAGCTACATGAGCTGGACACTGTAGAGAGCTACAGGGTGGACAGGGACATACTATAAGAACTCACTGAGCTCTGCCGATCTCAACTTAGACCCAGAGCCAACAGATGGGAACCCATCCTAGTGGAAACAAAGGTATGTGTAGCCCTTAGGATACTAGCTACAGGTACTTTCCAAAGACCATCTGGGGACATGATGGGGGGTCTCACAGGCATCTGATTCCAGGGTACTCCATCAGTTCCTGGATACCATGCTACCACATAACAGTGAGCACATTTATTTCCCCCACAGCCCTGAAGAGACGGCCAGCAGTATGGGACTCTTCTACTATTTAGCACACTACCTGAGCTACTGGGTGTGTTATAGATTGCACTCATGTACACATCAAGGCACCACCCGGTGAAGAGGGTAGAGTCTATGTCAACCACAAGGGGTACAACTCCATCAACTGCCAGGTTGTGTGCAATGCCCAGGGAATTATCATGAATGTGTGTGCTGGCAGCCCTAGCAGTAATTATGACTCTCATTTTTGGCATGCATCACAGCTGTACCAGATGTTTGCTAGGGGAGATATCCCACATGGCCATTTACTTGGGGATGCTGGCTAAGCACGGGAACCGTGGATGATAACACCCATCAGAAATGCACACACACCCACTGAAGAATGCCATAATGAGGCACACACACAAACCAGGAACATCATAGAGCATGTGTTTGGGCTGTTGAAGTCATGGTTCTGGTGCCTCAGTATATCTGGTGGAGCCTTGCAGTACTCTCCAGCCACATGTACACAGATGTTTAGAGTATGTGCCATGCTACACAATATGATCCTGGGGAAACAGCTGCAGCAGGATCAGTAAAGGGAAGGGATACACAGCCCCCATACCAGTGCCTAGGTCACCACAGCTACACCCACAGAGGGACTCCAAGGAGGAACCCCTGAGGCTGTCCCTGTAGACAGATGTAGGCATGCCCAATTTGCCCTGGCCTTGGCCAAGAGACAACACATAGCACATGCACTGATAACCTAGGGCCCTTGGGACTGACACCTTACTCCTACTCGCATACATATTAGTAAAAATGATGTCAGCCAGCCCACACAACCTGTACCTCACCATGTATTGGTTGTGGACTGGGTGCATCAGACAGAGTCAGCCCCAAACTACAAGTCTGTCAACTGCTGCATTCACAAGTTAAGTCACTCTCCTGTACACCACTTGTAAGGGGTACTACAATATGGTAGCATATGTATGAACCTGCTGCATGTATGCAATGGAATATAGTGGGCTATATATAGTGTGCTACTGGGCTACTTGTACAGATCTAAAAGCCACTTGGGACAGCATGTACTCTGTTCACTAATATGTGCACCATAATACCCACTAGGCCATGGCTGGAAACTCCACAACAGTATTCTAGGGTGATGCCAAGCAGTGAGGTCATAGGACAGTCACATGACTGAATGCCAGCAGAGCATAGGCTGGTTGTCCCCCACCCCAAACACATCAGTGTTCCCATACAACCGCTGTAACAGTAAGTGTGCAATGATATACCAGAAGACCAGACAATTCCTCTATCTTGTTGACAGTGTGAGGAAGGAAACCTCTCTGTCTGGTGGCTGGTGTGGCACACTGGGCCAGGGACAGTAGCATGTGTGATGGTGCTGATGGTTTGAATATGGCAGCATTCAACATCTTTTGCATGTGATATACTCATATGGTGGTAGTCCCACAGACTGTCATAACCCCTCAATCTGTTGCTGCAACAAAGCTGGACAAAGCCAGAGTGAATGGAGGTGACAAAAGCCCATACCTAAGATAGACATTATATACGCTCTGAGTAACCTAGCAGGTGGCTAGTATAACAGTAGGCTGCAACAGGTCAGATTAGCTGCATGATGTAAAGGCCATCACTTAAATGTGTCAGTAGGTACAACAAGTCAGTGACCCTGTTTACAGTATAGCACTGGGAAAGCACAAATGTATGAGGAACACAGCAGACATATGGGATGAAATGCTGGACATTTTGCAAAAACATGTACAGGAAGAGGTATGCAGACTGTCACCATGTGTGTGGTGTTTCACCATGTACCCAAGTCACATCATACCTCTCGACCTCTTAGAAAGGAAATCTGACCAAATAAAATGAATAAAAGTGGGACCAAGGGCTACAAATTGGGACAGGTTTTAAATATTTGCTCCTACAAACATAGAATGTCAGTAGAATAACAGGTCCTGCAGTAGCATAACTCTCCTGATATACATGGAATCTGAAACTCAACTGTCTGTCATTATTTATTTACTTCAGTCTTTACTGATTTACCACTAATTTGCCAGAAAACCACAATGTTATGTGAAACAGGCCAAAAATATGAGGCAAAAGTCTGGACAGTCTGTGAAGCTCTGTACAGTTCTGAAGTTTGAGTCACATACTAAGGTCAGCAAACAGCCGGGAAATGCCTTGGACAATATCAGAGAACTGCAGTACTGTGGTAACAGGTGCAGCAGCCAATGGCCTGCAGCACATATAATCCCAGACTGGAGTAGAGGTAGCTCTGCCCTGGAGTCACCTTGTAAGTACTGACAATCACAATGGGCATGCTCCTACACTTAGCTAACTTGAGCCCAAGTCTGTTGCCTCTACCACCCAAAGACCTGCTATGTAGAAATATTCATATCTGTCTCTTCCTATCCCCTCACGCTTGATTAGTGTCTCTACCAGTATGTGGCCCATACATATATGATAACAAGATGTATATATAGCTATATAAAGTACAATGATACATAGACTCCCCACATACATCTACATAACACATTTAAGTTACTTACACACACAACTACATTTAAGGAGATATCCCTGTTATACACATGTATATAAATATGGGAGGGGATGTACAAATGTCTCCACATACCCCAGAATGCTGGGGTTATCTGCACTTAAACATTACAACAGTTGTTCGATGGAACCAGACCAAGGCCACAACAGTAGATAATCCACTCACCCACAGACCCCTGAGCCTGTGGCCTGTCACCCTGCAGACAGACACAGGTACACAGGTGGTGTAATGTACAATGGGTGCAATACATGCCTTGGACAGGCCACATTGTCCCTGGCCACATGTCTGCTTATCAAACTGCAAACAGCCACATATGGCCAGACTGGTAAGTGTAGACACATAGCAGGGACATTACCAGGTATCCCACCCCTAGGACGCTAGTTATAATAACAGTACCAATTATTATTACTCTGCAGGCTACACATGCTGTCTAACACAAGGCCACTTTATGTACTCCACAAGCACTGTGCCTACATCAACATGTACAACAGACATAACTTGCAATGTGTGTGATAGGTACTGTGAGCTGTAGTGTGTAATACTAGATAAGTAGGAGTTCTAATCTCACATCCTCCAAGTGTGTGTGTGTGTGTGTGTGTGTGTGTGTGTGTGTGTGTGTGTGTGTGTGTGTATCAATATATCCCCTCACAGCCCTATGGGCATGCCCATATGGGCTGTCTCCTTGCAATGGTATGCATTTTATGGCCCTGTGATGGGCTGCTAGCCTCTAAATTCCCACTGCTACAAGACCTGTGGATGTTATCCACCATAAGAGCACTGGCTGACAGTGTAGTAATGAATAAACTCTGTGGTGCATGTGATAAGTACTGTATGTTATAGTGTATATGACTAGATAGGTAGGAGTTCTAATCTCACATCATCCAACTGTGTGTGTGTGTGCGTGTGTGTGTGTAAATATATCCCCATGCAGCACTTCAGACAAGCCCGTATGGGCTACCTTTGTACAATGGTTATGCATTTTATGCCCAGTGACTAGCTGCTGGTCTCAACATTGGCCTCCTTTACAAGATCTGCTGATGTCATCCACCTTAAGAACACTGTCTGACAGTGTAATATCAGGTAAACAGCATGGCACATGTGATACATACTGTGATCTATAGTGTCTACTACTAGAAAGGTAGGGACTCTAATCTTCCAGCATCCAATGTGTGTGTGTGTGTGTGTGTGTGTGTGTGTGTGTGTGTGTGTATGTGTGTGTGTGTGTGTGTGTGTGTGTGTGTGTGCGCACGTGTGTGTGCGTGTGTGTATGGGTGTATGTGTGTGTGTGTGTGTGTGTGTGTGTAAATATGTCTTCTTACAGCACTAGAGGCATGCCCATGTGGCCTACCCCTATGCATTGGTTATGCATTTTATGTCCCTGTGACTAGCTGATGGCCCTAAATTACCCTCCTCTACATAAGCATAATTGATGCCCACCACCATCTAGAGTTGTACGTGTAGAATACCCAGGTGACATGTATCAAGGGTAGTAGAGTGTGTCACAGGGTGTGAAAGTATGATGAAGCTGACTGTCCCCATTGTCCCTGACACACTGTTCTACATATATGCACCTAGGGAGCCATGCAAATATACTGGCATTCCTTGCTGATGTCATATCTAAGCTGTGCTGACTTGCCATCCTGTGCCACTGTATTGCCACCATGTGTCCATAGTTGAACCACTCAGACTCTTAGGATAAAAACATACACAGATCAGTGACACACCTGTCATTCTGTAACACTACTGCCAGTGTACCATCAGGCAACAAAGATACACAATGTTTGAGGTGTAGTCCTGACAGATGCCAGCATAGAGTACCTGTCGTGGCCCACAACAACTGCCACGGCATAACACTACTGCACTACACAAGCATATGTAAAGTTATATAGTCACCCTGTGCATCCGACACATTAATGTAGGTCCCCACTTTGATAGAAGGGATGGCAGGGATGCCAGGGATGTAACACAGGTATCATCACATGCACAGGGTATGGCATGGGGGTGCCAGAGGCCTAGGCTGTGCCAAACAGTTGACAGCATTTGTGTGAGTAAGGAAGGGGTGCTGGTTAGATGGGCCATGGAGAGGTGCCATGTGTATCTGTAGGTGACCTGCATGTGACAGTGGTATTGGAAAGTGTGCATGTACACAGCCAAGCCCAGTGCTAGCCCTATACATGTGTATGGTGGACAGCTGTAGACTGTGCATGCTAGAATGGACAGTTCACCATTTCTGGCCATGAACGTGGGAACTGGCTTCACCAGGAGTAGCACAGGCAGCACTATACCCAAGGTCAGATGCAGTGCTTGTACCTGATGGTGACTGCTGTCAGCCAGGCTTGTCTCCCCAAGGGACCACTCAGGGTCATGTGCCCATGGCCTGCCATGTCATGGTGTGGACAGAACACATCTCTGTGTAACACTGGAAGTCCTACCACTCCAGGAGCATGAGTGTGCTGTGCCATGTGGACTCTCAACAGATGGTGCTGCTGGCCTACATCCACATGTTCGATGCCCAACTCCAAGCACATGTTCCAGCACTCGCAATGTCTGCTGAAAGAGAGACACTGTTTCAGCCCACTGTCTGTCCACTACATCAGTGAAATATTCCAGGGTGTCACCAATGCAGTGGAGGCAGTCATGGATATCAGACTGTTCTGCATCCATAACCCTAAGCATCCATCTGGTGTTGTGTTCAGATCATGCCTGTGCCTCCATGACAGCCTGAAACATGCGGTGAGTGACCTGCAATATGGCACCTGCAACAAGAGTTGGATGGCCAGCAGTCCTCCTTCGAGCAACCCTGTCAATCTGACTGTGTGGGACCTTGTCAAGTCTCTGGCTATGGCCAGTGTCTACACTCACTGACGCCATAGTTCTCATACTGTCCTGTACTATGTCGCCACCCTCTAACTGTCCAATATCTGTGGCCTTTGGTGACTGGGTATGTATGGGCATACTGACTGTGTGTGGGGATAATGGGGGCAGAAGAGGGAAGAAAAACCTCTGGGACAGATTCAGCCACCGACAACCCCACCTGTGCCTCTCTATGGCCACCATCATCATCAGAGTCCTATGAGACACTGCCATCAGTTTGTGAGGGGAACAGACTCCAACCCCTCTGTTCTCTTATGACAAGCAAGACAAAAGCAGTACATTACTACCTGCACTATTATGTATGGTAATCCATACAGATGAGGATCCACGACCGCATTACATGTCCCACATCTTCTCATCTCTGATCCCATGCACAACACACAAACTCACAACAACATACACAGACAACCCAGGCCTTGTATAGCGTGCACATCACCTACATTTGGGTAAAGCTGCCAGTACAATACACCTGTGAGGTATGCAATATGACAGTGTATGATAGCACTACACATAAAACCCAGTACACCTATCTTGAGAATGATATGCCAGTTGTAGTATCACTGTCTTAGATATGTACCATCTCCATGTTGTGTTTGAATGGGCATCTTGGAGTGATTACCTCATGTATGTTGCTCATGGCTGTGTAGTTGCTCATAACTATAAATGCAAACATGTTAATGTTTGTACAAATAGACACCTGTCATTCCCTAGACTATGGACTGTAGTTAATTGCTCTGAAATGGAACATACAACTATTCTACTCTGGCTAAGGACAACAGTTGTGCATAAGGCAATATGGCAGCCCTTAACTTTCATAGGGTATTACAAGACCAGGGACTCCAGCCACACTTGATGGACCTATGAAAAAGTGAGGGAGAGATATTGTCAGCAACACCAAATATTGCAGTGTTACAAGGTAATATGTGCATATATCCACATGTACAATAGCTAATGTGATACTGGCTATATTGCTGACATTCTGCATATGTGTGCACAACTGTTGGTAAAAGTCACCCCCCCCCCAATGCAGATAGACCTGACATCCATGTACTGGTCTGTACAGCCTGCCACAATGACTGCTAATGTATCATACTGGTGAACACAGTAAGCTTACCTGGACACTCCTATGATGTGGATGCTGTGACACCCACCTCCAGGGTGCATGGCATGATGGATGCCTGGGAGCTATTGGTTGATCCTACGTTCACCAGGAATTCCTCTGTGGCTGAAAGTGGTTGTTCTGTTGCAGGCCCTCCACCGGTGGCAGCATGATCCCTGGTAACAGCAGCTGCCCTTTGACATACAGTATTGACCATAGCTGCGGTCCGGTGTCAGACCTGCTCGTAGATTCTGTCGTGTTCTCCAATGTGATTAACAGCCCTCACAAGGTCGGCCCACATTGCTGCCCACTGTTCATGGTTGTAGTGACCCCTTCAAAGCAGGATGTGATGGTTGAGTCTGAGGCCATCCAGTATAGCATCATTCTTTGCAGACGAAAATGGTGGATGTCTACATTGGTACATCGTTCCTGCAAGACAACAAGAGGGGAACACATTACAGGACCAGATATGTGGATGTCCATTATGTACAGAACCTACATACAATTAATGGCCTGCACTATCCACTGCTTCCTCACATGTCATACCCCACAGTTTGGCAACACACTACATGTGTGGCTATCACCAAGATAGTAGCAATACTGGGTAATGTCTCTGTGTGCCATGACAGATTCTGCTGTATGTCTCTATACAAATCACAACAGTGTACTGTGGTGTGCCCCCATGGGCAAATCCCCAGTAGTATGTTATACAGCCACTACTGAACAAATAGCAGTGTGCTTTTACAACAACTGTATGGGGATAGTCTAGCAACACCAGTGTACTGCAATGACAGACAGCAATGCAAACCTGCTGCAGTATATGTTCCCTGTAGGCATCATACCTCTCAACTATGCAGATGTTTGCAGAACATCAATATGTTTGCCTCATAGATGTGGTCCTTTTTACACAGACTTGTGGATGTCTGTCAAATGGTTGTCCAATCATTGATGCTGTCAGAAAATTAAAACTGAATCTAACTGTTACCTGTCATACCCCTCAGAAAAAAAACTTATGCTACAGTAATATTTGTTAGTCTATTCACATTCTTACATTATGTGGCCAGGATGTATACTATGTCACTGAGTTTGGGCTTTTGACCTCCCATTAATTATGGCTTTGTCCAGATTTCTTACTGTAGGATGTTAAGAGATATGTTAGGCATATCTCTCAATGAGACAGGGACAAATGCTATAAGGGAGTTAGCCAGAGTACATCAGGGACATTCAGGGACACCTTTATAATGTTAGTACTATTTATGTGTGATATTGCCAGACTGAGAGGAGGTGAATTAGAGTACAGCATTTGATGTTACAGGAGTGTACACCCTTACTTAGTGTCACTATGTCTTATATGTAATCCACTATCTTTACTACAACAGTCGACCATTGTAGGAGGGATTGACAGGGACAGAGCAGAGATGAGATTCAAAGCAGGGACAATTGAGAGGCATGCCTGTAGGTGCTTGACAGCAGAGTATCGCTGACATGTAAATATCATATATGTAATACAAGCCTACTGTGTTTATCCCTATTCCCCATACCGCCATACTCCCATTTGCATCCCATTTTAAATGGAAATCTAGCACATACCTGGTAGAGACATGTATTCCTTTTTTGAAGCTTTCTTTTGCAAATGATTTGCACATACGCTGTCTGTGTGAGTAAAACCACATACAATCCTGTTCCCCATTAGCAGTTGCTTGCCTTTTATAGGTAATGCTCATTAACTGGTAATTGCCTCTGCAACAATCTATTGCTCCGAATTGCTAATTGCATCCAAAACAGCTGACTTGCACTATCATTAGTGAATGACATTGCACCACAGTGTAATATATAAAGCCATAATATAGCCCTTGGCCCCTTTGTTAGTTTTTGGGATGGACATTACTGAGCATTGCAGAGGGTAAGTACACATTCTGTCCACTGTAGTGATGTATGATGTATGTCTACAGTTTACCTCATATGTTTGGTCAGTGGCCCATGACAGTGTGGTCATCTGGCAGTTCACTGGCAAGCATTGTGGGTTGAGGTCAGTAAAAGGAGAGAGAAACATGTGAGTGCCACACTTCATACCCATCAGAATATGTATGCTAATGCAGTAGCTCTATTCTATCAACTTACTATCTTTGTAGGGGCAAACTATCTCTTATGTGCCTATCTCTGGGCCATTGCCCCCCCCCACCTTTAATGTATGGTTGTGTCTGGATTCCTTGTTATAGGGGATTGGGAGGTATGGTCAGTCTGTAGCAGCCGCCTTAACATATAGCCGTGTATGCTCTAGGCTGCAGCTGCTGCTGCAGCCTAGGACACATAGGGGGAGTGTGAACACTTTGCAGGCCAGAAAGCTGTATGTGTAACTGTGGCAGCTGTGGCAGCCCTGTTATTACAGAAGAGCTAGGGTAAGAGTACCCATTACAGTCCAATAAAGGCATGTGCTTAAGGTACATCTGTTATGCAACAGTGTCAATAGCAGAGTAGCAGGCGACGTATAGTTAGGCTATACAAATATGTGCAGTGTGTTCCTACCTGCAGGACTGTGACTTGCAGAACTGGGTAGCAGATAATCCAGTAGCAGTAACCTAAGGGGATTAAACTGCATGACTCGGTCATTAGTTGCTGTGTTCAAAACAATGTAATTGAAGTACAACACACTGGATTCAAACCCAGGACTGTGTGTGGCAAAATGTTTGACAAGCAAGGCATTTAACAGACTGTGCTACTGAGTCAGTGCTAAAGTAGATGCATTTGTCAGATATATGTGCAGATGTACAGGCTGTGACACACACTATCTGCATCCATCAGTATGTGCATGGCTTTTAAAAGCAGTTGTTTTGCAGCAGGGTCCCATTTGAACATATGTACTGTGCCATTGATGCCTTAGGAGGTGTGTTTAAAGATGTTAAAGGTAAAAGGGAACATTTACCTGCTATCCCAGGCCTCACATACTGCCATTATTATTTATTTGGCTGTCTACTGGTGAATGTTTGCATCAGAGTCACAGACACACTCCTATTTTCCACATTACATTTGATTTCAGTCTGTCAGTGGCAATCAGTATGTATTGCTGGAAACACCTGCTGTAATTAAGGTTTGTGTGGCCTAGTGGGTTAGTGCAGGAGGCTGTAGTTGATAGGAACCTGGGTTCAAACTGTGGCAGAAGTAATTATTTTATACATGTGCCTAACGCTGAGAAACACACAAGATCATTAAGGCACATTAAAGTTCATTTAAGTTGGTTTGCACATCGTGACACACGGCGGCAGTTCACTTAGCTCCGCACAAACCCACACTAAAAAATTAAAAAGAAAAGAAAAAGGGGGTAATAGAACAGTGGTGAAATGGGGGCAAGCAGGGGAAAAAACACAGTGAAAGGCTGGTAGGGATGTGCAGGAAGAGTGTAGGAAAGAACCATAGCTTTCCATATCTTGTATGCAACAGCTGTGCATGTTTACAGATTCTGTGGATGAATTTGGACTCTCAAACCCCAGAGAGACAGGGGTGAGGACAACATAAATGTGTTGACAAGCCATTTGGACCAAATTGCTTGTGCCCAGTGGACACGTGTACGAAATGGAGAGCTAAGTATAGGGGAATATTTTTTTTGTGGGACAGGTGCTCATTTTCTTTTTTATAAGGAGAGAGTGGAATGTTGGGGATGGGATATAGGGGTGTGTGGGGAGGTATGTTCAGTAGGAGAGGATGCAGTTGCAGACAGACAAGACAGCAGACAGGCAATGTGTGACACATGAGGGGGGTAAACACCTTGGATGGGGAGGGTGTTGACGAATCCAAAGTGTATGTGCCTACAGATGGCAGCAACATGACTGAGGTCCCCACCCATGGGCAGTCGACACTGCTCCTTCACTGCCCCAAAGCTGGCTGTGCTGGAGGCTGGGCACCAGGGCCAGCTGGCCCCACCAGGTTGTCCAGTCTGCCCTCAATCTGGTGCAGGTGATGTTCATAGCTCCTATGAACAATCCTGCGCACCATGGCTAGTAGTCAACCTTGGGTGACTACTGCTCATCTGTCACCACTCGGGGGGTGGGATGGGCCTCATCCCTTGAGGTGGTCACACCCGAAGGTGGTGCAGGTAAAGCAGAAGGGGCACCACCAGCTTGGGTCCCAGATGTGCTGGGATCCAGTGCCATGGCTGGCTGAGGTAGGGTAGGCAGATCAGCAGGAATCGGCCTACCCTGACATGCTGTGGTTATGGAGGTAAAGCAATACATATATGTTAGTTATGAACAAAACCATTGTTAGTAATAACAGCATACCAGAAAATTGGAAATAACCCCATTACATTTCAGTGCATATTATGTGAAACACAACTGTAAATAACAGAACAGTCAGTATATTAATAGCATGTCAGTAACAGTTATGGCATACTGTAAGTCCAACAGAATAGGTAATTCAAGAAGATATGTAAATATAAAACCACTGTAATATATAATAATAAAACACATTCCCCAAAATAAAGTTTATGGAACAACATATGTTAATAGTAAACCATAACCAATGAATAACAATAATAAATATTTGAAGATAAGGGGTGGGGAGAGAGAGAGAAATACAGTCCATTAATACCATTATAGGCTATATAGTTGACAACAGTACTGCTATCAACTCTACAGGTCTGTCCTTTATTTATGTGTAGAAGTGCCCTATAGCTGCTGTAGCATGTACATACCTGTCAAGTTATCTGCATGAGACAGTATGGGCCAAGCAGTAACACCTGCAGGTACACAACTACACAGAACACTTGCACATCAGGTGTACCTATATAACTACCAAGGTGTACTGTGGGCTGATGTAGCACTGCTTTGCTATTTACATAATCATGTCAATGATACATCTGTGACAGAGGGATTATGGAACAGTAATCACATTCCGTGACAGAGAGACACTTGATAGACATGTATGTGTACAGAGAGTAAACAACTATCATGCCTTGCTTAGCAGGCATGGGTATAGAACCCAAAAGTAGTGACTCCAGAGAACATCTACATCAAATGTATTAACTGACTGCAGCAACATTTAACAGATACTCCAGGCATGCAGCCATACCAAAGTTTTCACGTTTTATTTCTTTTCTTTTATTATTATTATTATTATTATTATTATTATTATTATTATTATTATTATTATTATTATACTTATTTCCTTTATTTTATGCTGTATTTTCACATTCCTGGTAACAATTGTAACAGTCTGTGAAAGCTAAGCACACAATAATGTACATATAATATGGGACACCTCAACCATTTACCTGTAGTTCCTGTGGAGACAATATCTGTAAACATTATGTGACTGATACTGTAATATTTAGATTTTCATAGCACTAGATTGAAACCCTGGTCTGTGTGTGGCAAAAATGTACTTCATACACAGTATTTAGCAGCTGAGCTACCGAGTCACTGCTAATGACTGATTGACTGATATTTGCCTAGAGCTCACCTGACACCAGAATATGACCTGCTAATAATGGCACAGTTTTATACTTGACTGCCGTGACAGTTGAACAAACATGCATGACATTCAAGCATGACAAAGATACTAGGTAAAGTATACACTACTACATAGAATTCAGGTGTACACAATACATTGTTAGTGTGTTGAAATATCTGTGAAGTCAACAAACACTGCCTGATTATGGGTTATTATTTGCAGTCTACAACTGGTACACGGTTATACCTGGCTGCAGCACAGTACCTCACAGCCTGAATGCTTGTACCTGACATGCAATGGTGAAAACAAGAGAATCCTGATGTACAGAATTTACCTTGGTGTTATTGCTATTAGTGCATCTGTTGTTGCAGACCAGTTGTCATAAGTCATTTTTTACAAAACAACTCTGAACCTACACTTATTGCACAACAGACTTTACTAGATATACCTTCATGCAGATACTGATACTATTTCATGTTTTATTGCAGAAGAGTTGTAATAATTGATTTCTTGCAAAACAGCCCTACTTCCACAGTCACTGTGCAATAGATTTTATTAGAGAACCCTTCAATCGGTTACTGGTTTAATTTCATGTTTTTATTGCACAACAGTTGTCATTATGCAGGTGTTGCAATACAGCTGTAATTCCACAGTTACTGCACTACAAACTTTATTGCATATACTTTATTACAGTTAATGCTTTAATCTTCCCTGATTATTTCACTACAGTTGGCAGTATGTACTTCTTGCACTACAGGTGTAAGGTCAAATTCATTGCAATACAGTCTTTACTGTAATCACAGTTAATGCTTTACTCTTTCCTGCTTATTTGACTATAGATAGCAGACTACATCTGTACTCACCCCACTCACTGTGCAACCTGTCCAAGCACCCGGCATGTGCCTCGATGTTGTGAGCCCCCTCCTCTGCAGGTGTTTGGAGAGAAGCACACCATTATGCATACCAGTTTGGCAGACATTCAAGATTAGATATTGGTGAAGCACAGGTAATAGTACTTACATACATGTGGGACATTTCCAGCCTGGAATTCTTGTTCCCAGGTGTCCAAGAGAGCCTCTTTCCATCTTTTCAAGTTATCATGGTGGTGATGACACTACTCACCTGTGTGGGGGATGCCAGTTGCACTGATGAAGTACCTTACCAGATGGTCACAGGCCTCTGCCTTGCATTCTGAGCCCTGGTAATCTCCCTGCATCAGCTGCCCCTCATGGGTTTTGACAAGAAGTCTGACCATGACCCTGGACTCCTTAATGTCCCACCGCTGTGCCTGAAAGTGTGAATCCTCTCCAACACCTGCCATTGTATCCTTCAGAGACAGAACTTCAATGGATTATGCTGTATTCCTGCCTACTGGGCTTAATATAGCCTGTTTTCCCACCCTTACATGCCATTGGGAATATTTAAAAATGCGATGCATCACTTAGCACTATTCAAACCAGCGGAGCTGAGGTAAGCAGTGTGAAAACTGAAATACATCTAATGTTTGGCAGTGCTTAGCAGTGTGCAAACCAGCCAAGTGGTGCAAAGCAGTGCATAAACATTAGCAGACATTATTTTATTTATGCAGTGCTTAGCAGGTCTTAGTAGGTCTTAGCAGAGCTTAGCTGAGCACAGCAGGCCAGCAATTAAATACAATAATTTGTGTAATTTCTAACAAAATTGCTAACTTGCTCTTCCATGTATTCAAACCCTGCACCTAGTGCACATGAGACTGTAACTCTACCGATTTAGCTACATGGACCTATGAAAATTTGCTATACCTTTACATATATCTCTGAGCTACCTTTAAGCAGTGCTGAGCACCATGGAGCACCACATAAACCCACTCAGCTACTCTTAAACTTGACCTTTACAGAACTAATTAAATATATCTGATTTCTATTTTTAGATGTCTGGCAGGTGTCTTACCATCACTTAGCATTGCTGTGCTCCCCGTCGCACCGTGCAAACATTCTTTAAAAAAAAATTAAATTACATTGCTATAATACAATTGGACAGTGCAGGGAGTGTGTTACTCAACTGTGGACACAGTTAGCACCACACTCCCTACACTGATTCAATAACCATGTTCTATGGCTCTCCCTCAGCAATGCACCATGATTAATATGCATGGCACGCTGCTGAGAGGGAACCATGTATGCAGACACTGTAACATTCTATGCAGGCTCTACACTATGCCTACACAGATTTTATTAAATCTAGGGGTTAGTCTTTTCATTTATTGCTTCTGTAATTTCAAGCTGCGGTGGTGGTGCTGCGGTAGCGTTGTCACCCCACAGTAAGACATTGTCCTGTTCGATTCTCAGCTAAAGCGTCTTCTGTGTGGTGACATGTGTGAATGGGCGTACTTTCGTTGAAGGTTGTGCGTCAGGGCTGGCAACTCTGTACGTAAAAATCTACTGCCAATCATTAGTGGACCGGAGTTCCGCTGTGGCGACCCCTAACCGGGAAAAGCCGAAAGATACAACAACTTCTGTAATTTCTTTTTTTTTTTTTAATATTTTTATTAATTTCCAAAAACAAGAAAACATGAATGCAGGTTATTTATGACAATGAGGTATTTACAAATTATTTAAAAAGGTAGGCTAAAACCTCTAAACAGATATCAAACATTAAAACCAAAATAAAGTATTTACAAGGGTGTCTATTGTTGACATATAATTGACTTTCTATACAATTGTTTCCTGATTATAATCTGCTGCAGTCATTATTCTCCAGTATTTCAGTTACTTTTTGCCATGCTACGTATAATGATGTAGTTCTTTCAGTTCTTCCTTTAATAGTGTTCATTTCCAATTGCGATACTGCTGACACCATATTCATGAATTGCTTAAAAGTTGGAGAAGCTTTGGATTTCCAGTTTGATGTAATGTTCTTCCTTGCAATAGCTAGGAGAGTCCATAAGATTACATATTTTGTTCTTGGCACACAGTCGGGTACAGGTGCATTAAACAAAATAATAGATTTGGAAATCTGGAATTTATCATTGAATACCATTTGCAGAAAATAATTTATTTTATCCCAATATGGTTTAATCAAATGGCATTCGTAGAACATATGTTGCCAGTCTGCTTTTATTGATAAATCACATCTCCAGCAGCCAATATTTTTCTTAAACATAAGTTCCATTTTATGAGGGGTTACATAAGATCTGTGTATGAATTGCCATGTAAAAAGTCTCCAATGTAATGAAAGTGATTTCTGCTTTGGAGAGAGAAGAATTAGTTTTTTTCTCTGTCATTTGGCACATGTCCATTAACTGATCTATAATAATTCCATATTTTGTCATTATTATGCATTTTTATTATTTTTGCTTGTTTTATAAATAGATGATAAGTATCCCTTTCCAGTAATGGGTTGATTTGTTAGTAATATTATATGTTCTATAAGGTTAGGAACATTTTGTCTTATTGATGGTTGCATTGTTTCTTGTTTGCTTAATATATACTGTCTTAATTCTTGTACGTGTAACCACAAACTATCTTCCATATTTAATTTCTGTTTAATCTGGTCTATTGTCAGAGGTTTTCCAGAGTTTAGCAATTGATGCCAATATATTAATCCCTTTTCTTTAAGCATGTTGACTACTTCCATATTAAATGTTATTATATTACCTTGTGTGTACACTACTGGATATAAAAGAAATGACCATGCTTTAATATCAGGATTGCTATTAATAAGATTTTGGAAAATTTTTAATGTATAAGTAATGTATTTGGAACTTATATTATTATTCTTATGTATCATCATATATTCCTTCATCAGCCATAGAATATTGTTTGGTATGAAATCTGTATACTTATTTGCTACTACAAATCCTGATTTTAACCAGATTCTCTCATGAACTAGCTTCCATTTTGATGTATATTTTGTATTTAGCCATAATGATATTGTTTTAATAATGGATGAATGCAAATATATTTCTATGTCTGGTAAACCTATGCCACCTATATCCCAATCATCTAGATGATACTTCATAGCTATCCTTGGTTTTTTTGGATACCATAGGAATCTTACCATTAAATCATTTAATTGTTTTAGGTGTGATTTAGCTGGTGGCAAAGAACAAGCTTGTATGACATAAAGAATTTTTGGAAATATGATCATTTTAATGATATAAAGCCTTTCTTCTATTGAAAAGAAGAATTTATTCCATCTTTGTATTAGATTTTTAATATTATTTAAGGTCTCTTTATAATTTGTTTCAATTGTAGTATCTAGGTTGTTAGTTATTATAATTCCCAAGTATTTAATTATATTATCGGTAGAGATATATTTATGGTATTTTTTATTTAGATCTTTTTTATTAGTATTTATAAGCAATACATTTGTTTTGTTCTCATTAAATTTAAGACTTGAAAAGTTTTGAAAGTTTTGAATTGAGTCCCATAATGCTTTTAAACTGCTATTATTATGTTTTTAGGTAATTAAAATATCATCAGCAAAATGTTGAATTTTAAGCTCTAGGCTGTTGTCTAGTTGTATTCCTTCAATATTTTTATCCATACGTATATTATTTGCTAAGGGTTCAATGACTAGCGCAAACAATAACGGAGAAAGAGGGCAGCCTTGTTTTGTGCCCTTAGTTATTTTAATAGATTTAGACAGACAAGATCCCAGTTTTATATAAGCCAATGATTTTTCATATAATGATTTTATTAACAAAGTGAAGTTGTTTGAGAAGCCATATTCTTCTAAAACTAACCACAGATAATCCCAGTTCACTGAATCAAATGCGCTATTTATGTCTAAGCTAATAACATTCATTTTGTTTTTTGTGACATTTATATAATCAATTAAGGAAAGAATTCTTTTAATGTTGTCATAAGTGTTCCTATCTTTTATAAAACCTGTTTGATCCTCCTCTGTCAACAGTGGTAGTAATTGTTTTATTTGAGCAGCATGTATTGCCATAAAAATGTTATAATCTATATTAAGAAGTGAAATGGGTCTGTATGATGAACATTCACTGGGATCTTTATTTTGTTTCAGAATTGGTGATATTAATGTGTACTTCCAAGAAGGAGGAATGTCTTTACCATTTTTAACTGATGTAAAGACATTCAATAACAACAGCAAAGCCTCATTTGATAGTAATTTAAACATTTCTGGGGTGATATTATCTATACCTGGAGTTTTGTTTAATTTTAGCTTATTTACTTCAGCTTTAAGTTCTGTCATTGTTATTTGTTTATCTATTAGTTGTACCTGCTCCTCTAATAACCTAACTTTAACATTGTTTTTGAGAAAAGCTTTCAATGCTGAATGTGTTTCTGTTTTCTCATTTTGATTATTAAGTTTATGAAAAATAGCCTAAAGGCTTCTAGTATTCCTTCTAAATCAGATACTTTCTTTTGGTTTCTATATTATGTATTTCCTTGATTTGATTTGTTTTAATAATCTTTTAGTCCTATTTGCTATTCTTCATTGGTTTTAGGGTTCATTGAATAGTAACATAGTTTAATTTTTCTAAGTTGATCATTGTTTTGTGGTGTAGCGTCTCTGAGTATTTTTATTAGTATCTTCTAGTTCTTTTATTAAGTTGGTGTTTCCATTTTGAATATCAAGCTTTAAATTATCTACTTTTGACTGTAATTCCATTAATTCCTTATTCCACTGTTTTTGTTTATTTTTATACCATCCCACCGCTTCTTCCATATAGGTATGCTTTCAATGCATCCCATATATATATTTCAGATACATCTTTTGTAAGATTGATATCTAGGAATGTTTGTGTCTCTTTAATATAAAATTCCTTAAAATCTTTGAGATTTGTTATGTAAGATGGTATTCTTGTTACTGATATCCTTATCTTGAAACATAAGTCTATCTCAAACGTTATGGTGTTATGGTCCGAAAATGGACATGAAATTGTCTTGACTTTATTTAATTTAGAGGTTAAATCCTTTGTTATGTACACTCTATCTATTCTAGAGTATGTATTATGTCTATGGGAAAAATGTGTAAAGAATAGTGAATCTGGGATAGCATACTCATTTATGTCAACTATATTAAAAGTTTCAACAAACTCAGATAACAACTTTGTTAAAGGTGATCTCTTACGTGTAGTTTTAGTATTTGTGTCAGTTTCTTTCATAATGCAATTGAAATCTCCAGCTATGATTAAATTGCCTTTGGTATATTGTACAATGTCTTCTAAGTGTTGTTTGGCCACTCTAACACCTAGTCCTGGTATCCAGTAAATATTCACTAATGTATATATCATTTCATTGATAGATATTGTCACTAGACAAAACATTCCTGAGTTGTCATGGAACATGTTTATGATTTTAGGCATTAAAGTAGTGTTTTTCCACAAAATTGCTACTCCCCTTACCTTCTGATTATAGGTGGAACTTACTAGTATTGTATAATTTTTATTGTTTATTTTATTTATGTCTTCCTGTGTAAGGTGTGTTTCCTGTAAAAATACTAGTTGCACTTCACATAGCTTTAAATATCTATAAAGACTTCCCCTTTTGCAGCTATTATTTAAACCATTTACATTAAGAGATATACATTTTGCAATTGGATTTATATTAGCTTTGCTTTTATCCATATTGATATACTCGTAACAATGTGTAGATGTGTGTACATGAAGAGAATGACTTGTTCTTTATTCTTCCAACAGTATTACAATAGATTATAGACACGCAATAAAAGTAAATTACAAGATCATAACTGAGAACAATATAAGATAAACAACCACAAAACCCCTCCATGAGAAAAAACATCTCATCCTTGAATGATCTAATCATTCAAGCGATCTCTCTAAGTCTGCATTTCAGCATCCTCCCACGGCCCCGCCATATGGTAGTTTTATAATGAAAAGTATCATATATCTTTTAAATATACATGTATCTGTCTTTACAGATTACTTAAATACAGTCTTTATCTATTTTTAATATTTTATAAAACACTAAGGCAACACAACTATACATAGATTTAATACTTAACTATTTGGTTTTGTTTAAATTGTAAAGGAAAATCTTTTATTTTAATATATCTTTTGTGTAGCAATAACAGTTATGCATCTTAAAAATAATATGCTTGCTGTCTATCTCCCTTATAGTGTGAGTGGCATTCATAGGTATCAAATTTATTGTAATGGTCTACATATATATATATATATATATATATATATATATATATATATATATATACATATATATACATATACATACATACACATACACACACACACACATATATATATATATATATATATATACACACATACATACATACACACATATATGCATACATACATAAAAAAAAAATGTTAAGCATTATATGCATCAGTTAACCATGCCACAAGTTGATTAAATCAGAAAGTATAATGTTACAGTTGTATTGTCATTTATCAGTAATCTTATAGTTTTCTTTTAATTCAAAAAGTCATATTTTAGTGGTATGAATGCTACTAATTTGTTTTTGACATTGGTATTGTATAGTTTAAGACTATATTTCTTAGCAATTCCTATATATTTATTAGTGCCACTGGAATATTTCATCGCTAGTGTACCACATATGTCATATGTCAAATAGCAACTCATACTCCTTATGATATTACAGGATTTATCTGCAGCGTTATAACTGTAAGGTTGGAAAATATGAGAAGCAAAGTAGGCTTTAAATATGCTATAACACAATTGTTTGGTACTTATTACTGTCAACTCTTCTACATATACAGGAAAAGATAACCTTATATGACCATCAACCATTTTCCTTCATTTTTCTCTTCATCCTTCTATTCTCCATTTTTAATAAATATTTGTTTCTATTGTGGCTTCTTTGAATTTAGTGAGGGTACCCCATATCATATTATAGATAATATACAACGTTCAAACAGAGAACATGCCCAATATAGAGACATATTCTCAACTCAAGTGGTCCACACCATATATTTATAACACTGCAGTCAGAAATATACTAATGAATATGCAATAACTAGAAGCTTTGCAGCATGTGTGTGTCTCTAACAAGTACATACCTATAGGATATTAAAAAGAATAGATAGAATGCTCTTGTTTCATAATTAACAAATGCACACAGCCTGGTATTTACTTTCATAGACAGAAATTAGACCTGTTACTTATATGCATATCAGGTACCAACAGCAATATGTTAGTAAATGCCTATGCTATTCAAATCATATTTTAATGCTGATTGATATGAGATGTAGCTGACAATGGCTTTAGCGTTTGTGATGTTATATAATATATATTCAGTATTATAAGTAAAAGTATGTTGCATGTCTATTTGCAATCTAAGGTTCAAGGCTGATCAATTTAGACATACAAGACAATCTCTTTAGCCTTGGTTATATAATGGGTGTTACTGTGTCTCTACACAACCATTCATTTTCAGTGAGGATGTTCAATATTAATATAACTTGCCTTTAATAAAAGCATACTTATAATTCAGCAGTTCTTTCCTATATATATATATATATATATATATATATATATATATATAAAACAAAATCATAAGCAAGTCTGAGATTTTTTCTTGCTCATTACTGCTTAATGATTGTGCTACTTGAACAATTTAATATTTACAGAGTATTTTGATGATTAAACAGCAACTCCTTTTTACCCTTAAAATGCCTAATAACACATAGCTACATTCATGAACCTTAATTGACTTACTATCCTTAAGGTTGAGTACACTAGCTGCAGTGTGTTTACAAATATGTTATATAGTTCCAGTCAAGGACTTAAATATATTAAATTTTTATAAAATTAAGTTAAATTATAGTAATTTACGTGGGTGATCTTATCAGAAAAGTTTATAGTAAAGTCTGTATGTGTTAACTATTCATACAGTTTCTTCCAAGTGATATACTTCTTTTTAAGCTTTGTGTGCTGTTTATGTGTACAATTCAAAATGAATAACAAATATTACAATATAATAAAACGTCATGTATGTGTTGATACCTTCTAAATTCATTAGGTACTTCAGTATACTTTTAATATTTGTTAAAACTGTAAAAGCACTTTGCCATCTCATAAATAGTGTGCTGGTTACTTTAAATAGCTTAGGAGCTGACACCACACCCATACTGTCTTGTTTTAGTGCTGACATCACTCATGACTGTTTACTTTCATTTTGTGCTGTTAGAAGGTTTAACACACTGTAATGGATTCTAACTGAAGAACCTTCATTCAGGGTGGTAAAATAAGAGTTCCCAGCTCGTGACCATGGCGGGAAGACAAAAACAAAGTAAGTGAAGTTTTTAGGGCTTTTTTTAAACTGAACACCAGCTCATTAAACTTCTATTAGTTTTCTAACATTAAGGGCAGATATACAAGCCAAACAGTTGTTTGTTAGTCAAAAAGGCACTTTTAGCATCAAAGAATAGATAATTACTTTTCAAGGCACTTTTTGACAGTTATTACTATCAGTTTTTATATATTATTGTGTGTATTAAATACATCAGTTTAGATATTTCATGCAGCTTAGTGTAAATAATATAAAAAGGAATCATGCTCATTTAAACACACCACCTTAATATGTCAGTGTAAATACATCATATTCTATACTAGCAGTAAAAGGCAGGCAATTTATAAATGAACTATCTAAACATCATTTAGAGTTAGAAAAATCATGACTGTAAGTATTTACACTGTAATAGAGAAATATATGTTTCCTTGCTTTCTTTATGGTTGTTTCCTTTAGTTATAAAAGGTCCTGCTTATTTTGTATTTATATTGTTTCAAAGACTGACACATGTGTAAAGCATTAATGCTTTCAAAGAACTTTTTTGCCTTACAGAGCAAATAGAAGACAATAATGTTTGTGTTTTTCATTTGTCTTTTATCGTTTCTTCTTCTTCTTGTCAGCAGTGCTCCATTCATTTTTTTCTAAGTGACGCTTAACCCCAAATTGGGAGAAATCCATTTCTTCCACATTATCCAAGGTTTTATTAGCTGAAAGATAAGAAACTGTTGCTTGCAGAGTGTCAAAAGTTTTAGGACCTTCAGTAAAAATATTTTTATTCTTGCAGGAACAGCAAGTGGACTTTAAGTTGTCTTTTTTTCAATTCCTTTATCAGAGGGAGACATTCTTTTCTTGCAGTTATAACTCCAGCAGAATAATCATTATCAAATCTGATTATGTTGTCTTTGTATTTAACTGGAGAAGTTGACCATGCTGTTTTTAAAATAAGTTCCTTGTCCTGTGATGAAAAAAACTTTACTATTATTGATCTTGGGTGATTTTTTGATTTGATGGTTGATGAAGCAGCTCTTAAGGATCTGTGGGCTCTTTCAATTCCATAAGAAAGAGCTTCAGGCAATTTTAAAACTTCTGGTAACCAGGTAGTAAGAAAAGTCACCATGTTATCTCCCTCTGTTTTCTCTGGTAGCCCATAGATGCGAAGGTTATTTCGTCTGGACCTGTTCTCTAGATCCTCTATTTTATTTTGTAATGAAGCATTTTGTTGTGATAAAAAATGTAGCTGAAGATCTTGTTCTGAGAGTCTGCCCTCAGTATCATTTAGGGATCTCTCTATGTCAGCTATTTGAGACTTCTGTTGCATCATTATTTCTTGTAGTTGCTGTATTTGTTTTGTAGATCTCTCCTCAAAAGTGTCCAGTTTGGTATTCATTTTGTCAAATTTCACTGACAAGTCTTGTATAGCATTTAATAAAGACTGTATCTCCTTTTTCATCGTCTGGTCCTGTGTGGTATGCTTAGAAAAGCTCATTTTCAGTAGATTCAGATACCTTCCTTCTTGTTTTTGACAGGAAAAATAATGTTTAAAGACAAATTTTTTGCACTGTAGACTTTTAGTGATATTAGTAGAAGTAATTCAACAAAATAGGTTTGTCTACAATATCTAGTTTTAAAAATTCCTGTCAGCAATATCTTTTGAGTGCAGAGCTGAGAAAAGATGCTGCCAACCAGTCTACATCCTAGCCAAGCCCCCCCCAACTTCTATAATTTCTAAATATTATGAAATGTATTTAGAAAGTGATTTACAGAACTGCACATTAATAAATTTACATGTGTCTGGGAAAGAATTCTAACAAACCAGAGCTGAGTTTCAGTTGATATGAACTTAGAATACATATGGAAAAAAGGAGACTTAAAAGAAATAGCTCCAATAAGGTTTTATATTATTTATTAACCAGATAAACATTGACAGAAGAGCCTGTTTTGTGGGGAATTCTAGGGGCACTGTAACTGACTTGCTCACAAAGCAGGCAAATGTAAACGGAAGAATGAAAACTAAGTTTTTATTTATTTACACGTTTAGATTTTGTTGAATGGGTTGCCCTGGTAGCCAAAGTCCATTTTCAGAGAGGACCTGGGAAAGACATAATGAAAATATGCAATAATATCTTGTTTGAGAGATAGAGAAAAAAGGGATCTGATGCTCATAGATGCAAATGCAAAAATCAATAACATTCAGCAACTCATAGATGCAAATGCAAAAAACAATAACATTCAGCAACATGCAAAATACAAGTGAAAAAGATGAAATAGTTAACAACACATATTTACAAAAGACATATGACAGAGATAAAATAAAACAATAATCAAATGTTGGTGACTGCCATTTGTAATCATTGATTGAGAAAAGCGTAGTATTATGTGATGTATAAAATAGTAGAAAAAGAAGATGAAACAAATATTGTACTCAAGACAATACAATGTTGGAATTGTAGTATATAATTTCTTGGTATAATATTATAATTTGTGTTAGTTTGAAAGGTAAGAGGAATTGAGGAGAAAAAAAAGGGGGATTAAGGAGAAGAGGTGGCTGTGCTGAACAAATGGTAGAATGAGAGGGGCATATAGGTGTTAAGAAATAAACATGTTTATTTAAGATGGTGAATAGTAGAATTAATTGTGTAGATGTTACTTTAAATGTAGTAAAACATATAAATAGGAGAATAAAGAAGGAGTAAGCTATAAATTATCTCAGGTGTCAGGATAAATACTATGTGATTAAGTTTGACTTCTAATACAGAAGCTCAAGTCTTCCATAGTAACAGTGAGAGAACAGTGAATTTAGGAGTTTAAAGATGGCACAATGCAGCTGAGGCTATTCCATGCTGTTAGGGGACACCAGGAATAATCTGAGCCTTATGGGGTAGTCAAATGGATCACACACCCTCCTCTGGGGTGTTAAAAGATAGAGAGGTGCTGTGGAAGGACACAACATCATAAGAGAGTCAAAGAATGAACAAAGAATTAGGGAGAGTGGGTTCCTATCAGTTGATCGAGTTTTCAGAAACCTGAACTCTATATGGTTGAGACCATATGATCGTGTTTTTGAAAACTCAAAGCTTTTGAATGGAGAGTGCGGTACAGTGAGGATCAGGAAATGTATCCTTTTCCTCCCTGTAATGCAATCTTGGAGATGGTATATATAATTTGTAGGGGGTGTGGGGCTGCAGGGGGCTTCCTCCCTGCAAAAACATAAAAAAGGTAGATTTTTGTGTTTTTTTTTTTTGATGTTCCATTTTTCGGAAACTTAATCATATGGTCGATATTTTTTTCCACTTTTTGAAAAGTTGATCATCAGACATTGACCCAGTAGAGCATAAATTTTCTACCGGGTATTGTAGGCACCATTTAGCCAGCTCTACAAAGCCAGAAAAAGAAACACATGTTGTTAGTGGACAGCTGTTGCTTCAATAGGGAAAGGCAGAGAAAGTTGTGTCTATAATGGTTTCCATAATGAAGAATTGGTGAGCTCCTCACATTACCATTATCCCCTATGGCCAGAGGACATTGCAGACATGAATTGGCACATGCCATTGAGGATGATGCTACTACATCCAGGACATTCCATCTTAAACCACAGGAAGTTGTGCACAGTAGATAGATGAGGAGGTGATATGCATGTATTGTAAGAGGAATCCACAAAAACTGATACAGTGCATGAGAAGACAGAATAATCCCATAGTCAGTACAGACATTATCAGCATTGCAGACATTGTGGTGAAGGATATGTAGATGCAGTATGCAGACCGACATCTAAGACACATTAAGGTGGAAGGAGTAGCCACTGGGTCTTTCTGTTAATGACTGAGGGTAATATAATGCGGGTCTATATTAGCCAATCAAACGTTTAGTTAATCGAATAACTAAACATTGATCAGTAATAATCGAACACACAAAACCGCAAACAGCAGTTTCCACTCAGGGAAACAAGTTGTTTGCCCTTTCTTCAATGTGGAGCGATCTCAGAGTTGGTAGATTTAGTTAGGATGTGTGGGGGCCACAGCCCCCCACATTGAGGGATGTGGGGGGGTGAGCCCCCCCCACTTCATTTGTGTTTATTTTATTTATTTATTTTTTTCGTTGGGAAATGGCATTGTTTCCCTGAGTGGAAAATGCCATTCAATGTTTTGTGTGTGCGATTATTAGTGATCGACATTTAGTTATTCGCTTAACTAAACACTTGATCATCTGATATAGATGCATATAATGCAGCTGGCACACAGTCCTGCATGGTTCATGGATGAGACATTGCCTTCCCATATGTCTGTGTGCGAACAACTGTTCTGTATTCATTGCCATATTGGTATGGAGGATAGTGGCAGGTATGGTCCATCAACTGCTTTATGTCTGCTAAGTACCAGCTTGAATATTACTGGCAGTTTTAAGGTTTGAGAGGCATGATTAATGGGTTTGGGGTTACCCTGGCACCACTGTACATGCTAATGGACAGCAAAAAGGTGACATATGATGTGATTTGGTCTGCCTTCCATAATGCTCATTCTCATGACTGCTTGTTCCATCTTCAGCAAATACTGTGGCATTGCATACAGCAGATGAATCTCCAAAATTGAGTATGTTTGGGTTCCACCATTCCAGACAGACATGAAGCAGCTATTGGCACTGATCTTCCTGCCACTAGAGGACTTACCTGCAGCTTATGACCTATTGAGGAAGTAGTGCTCAAGTGAGACCATAGTCTTATGGAGTGGATTAATGACAATTACATCATAGGTTTCTTATGTTAATATGATACCTGTGTGCTGCCTACCAAGAAAATGCCCTCGTCATTTTCACCAAGCTTTTGGTCAGTGATAAAGCTGGCTGTGGCCACCCTACTGTGCACACAATCCCCTGTGAAGAGGTGGCACAGGCATCTTTGTGACATGTGTTACTACTGCGTTACTGCTCTATAGGATCTCTTTCAGGTCACTATTTGGAACAAGCACATGTGGCTAGGCTGTTGGAGGTCATCCTATGTACATTGCTCTATACCTAAAGAGAGTAGGTTTTTGTCCAGTTGCATTTTTCACACTACTGGCTGCTGTCCCAGAAGGCATGTTATGGCACTAGTAATTTCATCAGGGCTGTGACCCACAAACTGCAGCTTTTATGCCCATGTCAGTGGACACATGGACCACAGCACACATGTAAATTATCCTAGACATTTAATTCCATGACACATTGCACCTTGCACATTCCCAGATTTAATTCCATGACAGGTTGCACCTGGCACATTCCAAGATTTAATTCCATGACAGATTGCACCTTGCACATTCCCAGATTTAATTCCATGACAGATTGCACCTTGCACATTCCCAGATTTAATTCCGTGACAGGTTGCACCTTGCACATTCCCAGATTTAATTCCATGACAGATTGCACCTTGCATATTCCCAGATTTAATTCCATGACAGGTTGCACATTCCCAGATTATGGTGCTGTTTCCATGGTAGTTTTATTTTGCACTTTTTAGCTTTTTTTACAGTCTGTAGTTAGAATTGCTGTGGTTCCACCCTTGTGAGAGTAGAGGGGACCTGAGTCATTTTCTGAGCTGAGATTGTGTAAAGGAAAGAAGTGTGTGCTGTTTTTGGTAGGCCACATGGCCTTGTTTACGTGTGTGTGTGTGTGTGTGTGTGTGTGTGTGTGTGTGTGTGTGTGTGTGTGTGTGTGTGTGTGTATGTGTGTGTTTTGTCGAATCTCCTCTGCTACTTAATCATTGCAGGTGCACAATGCCTGGCTCATAACCTATGAGCAAGCTAAGACTTACATTACCACATCCACTATTTGGTACTTGTTTTTCACATTGATTTTGTCACAGCTGCATTGATTTTTTTCTGTGTTGAATATCTGTAGTTTTTGACCTTTTTTGCAGTCTTTTATTAGAACTGCTTCTCTCCAGACAGTGGTGACTAACAGTGATCTGTAAAGACACCAACATCTCACAGCATAATTTCCCTTTGTAAGCTGTGTAGATGCTGATCTCTCACAGTGTAAGTTTCTCTTAAAGTACACTTACTGTCCAGACAATTTTTTTTTAACTACTAGAGCTCCTAGTTTGTGCATAGCTGAGCATTGCTCATCAAGTTCGTTGTGTTATTGATCTATTCAATGTTTACATTTCCCTCACTCCTTCCTAGCAGATTAGTAGCCATGGATATGCACTTCACGATTCTTTCTGTGGCCAGTCTTGTTGAGATGGGTGGTGAGCATTGTAGTAATTGCCTTGTGTTCACTGACAGCCCACTTATTCTTAATAAAACAGATAAAGTAGGTGAGAAGTGTAAATATACATTAACACTGGAGGAAAAACTCACTTGTACAACCAAAACTAATCCTATAGAGGTAGTCAGTGACATTTGCACCATGCCCACTGTACAGGGTAATGACGATACACATAAAACCACTTATGCTGAGGTACTTACAAGTAACCTTCATAAAACACTAAGACCTCCTGCACATCATAATAAAAAAAAAGGGTCCTTCACCATTACATAAATGCTGTAATAAAACACCACCCAGAGCTACATAGTAATACTGTATCCAATGCCTCTGTTGCTAAGCCCTTAAGGTAAACCAGCACACAGCCAATTTTCCTAGTCATTGGTGATTCTATAGTGAAGCACACTGCTGTCCCCCTCACCAGACTAAGGAGAGAAAGTTATGGTTTGCTGCCTTTCTGGAGCTAGGACCTGTAAGGTCATTGAACCACAGGTACCAGTATAACTCTGACATAGTCCATGTGGGTGCAAATGACCTCCCTTGATTACATGAAGCAAGATATGATTGAGCTTTGTTAATTATGTGTCTCAGGCAAGTATGAGCCTAGCACTGAGCAGCATGCTTCCATTTCCAAGGATTATGCCATGTTACCAACAGAAAATGATTGATTTTAACAACTGGTTTAGCTTTGTTGTCAGTCAAAAGAGGTACAATATTTGACAGCCTGGGAGGACATCGTTGACAGACTACACTGCCAGGGATGGTCTTCATTTATCCACTCTAGGCTTTCAGATATTGGCAGGTGGTGCTGCGGTAATGTTGTCACCTCACAGTAAGACGTGGTCCTGTTTGATTCTCAGCTAGAGCATCTTCTGTGTGGAGACATACGTGAATGGGAGTACCTTCGTTGAAGGTTGTGCGTCAGGGCCGGCAACTCGGCACGTAAAAATCTACTGCCAATCATTAGCGGACAGGAGTTCCGCTGTGGTGACCCCTAACTGGGAAAAGCCGAAAGACACAACAACCTTTTCCACTGCCATAGTGCCTTTTTTAGGCAATACCAAATTGATAAGCCTCCCAACTTAACTGAACCTATGAAGGAATATCTAAAAAGTGGTACTGCTCAGTGCTAGAAGTCTTAACAAGAAACTCCACTCCCCGAAAACATTCATTTCCCTGGAGAATGTAGACATCTGTTTAGTAATGGAGACATGGCTTAAAGTCACACAGGGTACCCCGGCAGTGCAAGGTTATAATGACTTTCACACCCTTAGACCACCTACTGCACTGTAGGAAACTAAAGATGGAGGTGTCTCAGTTTATATTAAAAACAACCTCACATCCAGACTAGTTAAAGTTTATGACTCACTGGAACTCATACATGTGCAGCTCACCATAAATCGGGTCTCATACCATATCCTTCCAACTTATGGGCTCCTCTCCATGTCTCGGGAAACCCTTACTGTCTATTTCACTGTACTAGACTACCTCACTGTTCGACCTAATATGATCTTCATGGGGGACTCAACTACCCCTCTATAGACTGGGAATCTGATATCCCTTCTAATGTACAAGCCCAGGGATATCTTACTTCATTAATACCAATATTTTGGAACATTTGGTCCATTCTCATTCCAAGATACAAAAATCTTTGACCTTGTACTCATGAACATGGGAGAACAATGTTTCTTTCCCAATGCAATATACTTGCTCATCAGATCTGACAATAAGGCATTACTGCTTTAAATAAAGATTAAATCTGGGGACCCAGTGAAACCAAAGACCTTTACGAACTATTCCGAGGCTAACCTCTCTCTACTAAGCAATACCTTAGCTAAATTACAAGCACCCCCAAACCCAGTAAATACCATAGTATATGTTGAGCTATTTACAACATTCCTGTACACCCATATTGATATAACTGTAGAGAGTGAGCTGTGCCCACTCATATTAAGAATAAGGCAAACTGAAAAGCCAAGCCACCCAGGTAGAATCATAATATCGACTGGGTATACAATAAAAGGAAAAAAAATCTTGACTAAGCATAGGAGGAGCAAATCCTAAAATACTAAAAGCCACCCGACCAATCTAAACAGGCAGTTAAGAAGGTTAATTAATACTTCAAAGGGTACATTTGAAAAAAAGTAGCTTCTCAGGCAATGGACAACTGCAAAGCTTTCCACAGCTTTGTCCTCAACCTCAAGGAAAATGTGCAACATTGCTCAGAACGTATTATAAGTGGCATGACTCACACTGAACTGAAGGCTATTTCCAACCTTTTGACTGACAGGTTCAGCTCAAATTCACCCTCCCCTACTCCCCCAGTAGTCAAATGGAAATACTGCATACCATAGTCCCCCAGCCATTATTATGGAGCAGGCCATCAATGCACTTTACATGGCCAAAAACACTGCATTGATGGGCCACTTACAAAATAGCATGAAACATGACCTCTCTGGTCCACTTGAATCAATTTTTAACTGGAGCCTACAGTCAGGTTTTGTGCCTAAAGAATGGAACATAACTACAGTCATTCCTCTGCACAAAGGAGACCCAACTATTAATCTAGTTAACTACAGACCCATAAGTCTGATCAGCCTCATATACAAGGCCATGGAAAGAACCATCATGGACATGATAACAGAGGACAAGGGTAACTTGCAAATCCTGGCACATCACAGTTTGGCTTTGTTAAAGGAAAGTCATGTCTATTAAATCTGGTGGACTTCTTTATAGGTTCATAGGTTCATACTAGGCTATCTGCCCTAGGGCATTTATAAGCCTAGCCAGAATGTGTTTGGCTTTCGCCACCCATTTTTAATTTATTTTGCTATGCCCTTTTTTGAGGTTAGTATACTGTGCCTCTATCTAACAGTGACACAGAAGTGATACCCGGGGTAAACCTATGATCTCCCATCCACTCATCAAGATTCCTCTTGAAGAGAGTCAATGAGGGACTCTGCCTAACCTGGACTGGGATTTTATTCCAGAGTGAAGGGAGCCTCTGGGTTATGAATCTGTCCCTCCAGCATGTCCTATTTATTTCAGTGCTGAGGTTCAAGTCTCGAGCGTAGCTCGATGGGATTTGGATTTTCTGAGGTGCAGCATGTCCATTAATTGCGGGTTGGACATGGCTTTATACGTCAGGCACAGATCGCCTCTGAACAGGCGGTATGCCACTGAGTAGAGCTGGAGTTTCTTTAACTGGGCAGCATATGGCATCTGTTTGAGCCCTTTGATCCTCTTGGTGAGGTACTTTTGGGGTCTTTCCAGTTGCTGCAGGTGTCTGGTAAGGTACATCCCAAAAGGGGCATTGTACTCAATTATGGGCCTGATGAGGGATGAGTAAAGAGGCACGATGACCTCCCTGATCTAGATGTGAATCCCTTCATGATTAGGTGGGCTATATAAAATGTTTTTCTAACCACTTTGGCCACGTGGTTGTCAAATGAGAGATTGCTATCAACTTGGGTCCCCAGGTCCCTAATTACTTCTTCTGTACTTAATGGATTTCCACCTATGTGGTAATTTGTGGGCACTTTGTTTTTGCCAAAGGGATGACTATACACTTTTGGCATTTAGCTTGAGGCCATGGCACTGGCACCAGTTGTCTGTTTCTATGAGGCCCTTTTGGAGGATGCTTGTGTCGGCTGGAGAGTCGATTATGGCACCCAGTTTGCAGTCATCTGCGAACTTGGTCAGCCACAGTCCTTCCGTGTTGGCCTGTACCTCCGAGAAATATATACCGAACAAGAGAGGTCCCAGGACTGAGCCTTGTGGGACACCACTTGTAACTGGTTTGGAGTCTGACATGGCTCCAGCAATTCTAACCATGTGGGTTCTGTCCTTGAGCCAGTTTGCAATCCATCTAGTGACATAGGGGTTTATATTTAAGCTGGTGAGCTTATCTATAATGCCCGAGTGGGGTATTGTATCGAAGGCTTTTGCGAGGTCCAGGTAGGCTGTGTGGACCACCTTCCCTCGTCAATGGCCTTGGTGACTGTTTCAAAGAAATCAACCAGGTTTAAGAGGCAGGATCTGCCCTTAACAAAGCCGAACTGGGTAGGATCCAGTGTTTGTAGGTCCCCAATATCTTTATTTATGAGGTCCATGATGATCCTTTCCATAGCTTTGCAGACCAAGCTAGTCAGGCTTATGGGGCGATAGTTTCCAGGATCCGTTGAGGCACCACCTTTATGGAGAGGGACCACTGTTGCTGTACGCCACTCTTTGGGCACATATCCTGTAGTAAGGCTGAGATTGAACAGTAGTTTTATGTTTGGGTTTAGCTCTTCTTTGAGTTCATGTAGGGCGCAGCCGGGACACCATCTGGTCCCATTGATGCTGTGTTTTTGCTTTGGAGAGGCGGCTCTTACCTGAGCATCTGAGATGTCAGGGGGGCAGCACTCTGCTGGGATAGATATTTGCCCTTTTGGTGGGGAGGGAGAGAGAAGTTTGCGTTGAACCTGTCAGCTAGGATGTTGGCAATGTCTGTGGGTTCGGTGTATTTTTGTCATTTTGGACTAATTCTGAGCATATCTGGGAATTACCACCCAGGTTCCTAACATAACTAAAGAAAGCCTTGTGATTATCCTTAGTATCCTGTGCAATTTTTCTCTCAAAGCTGGCCTTAGACAATTTTATGTGTGCCCGTAGTTTTTTGCTAATACTGATCAGTGATGCCTTCCCTTTTGGGATTTTGCTTTATCATTTAGTAGCTTCCTCCTTCTATTGTATAGTTTGTTTATGGCTGGGGTCCACCAGACAGGACGTCTGCCTTTGGAGGATTGGGTCTTGGTTTTATTTGGGATCGCATGATCCATGCATTCCTGAAGGTGTTCATAGAATGCGTTTATAAAGGATTCTGCGGTCTGGGCTGTATTTTCCACAGGCCCGGGGCTTTGAAGGATTCCACCTCAATTTTGAGGAGTGTAAAATTTGCTTTAGAGAAGTTTTTCACTGTGGTTTTCTGGGCAGCGGTGGGGTCGGGATGTGAATATCCAGTGAGATTAGTTTATGGTCTGATCTTACCAGTGAGGGACACACTTCTGGTCTGGAGCATAGAGTCCCCATGTTGGTGATGATCAGGTCCAGTATGTTTTCCCCTCTTGTGGGAGTGGTAACAAGTTGTTCCATAGCATTTGAGTTTATAAATTCTAGGAACCTTTGGGCTAGGGTGTTGGAGCTAGAGTAATGCTCCCAGTCTATGTTTGGGTAGTTGAAGTCGCCCAATATAATGGTGTTTGGAGAGACCTTCATATTTTCCAGTGTTCTCAGGAAGGCCGAGTGGGGTTCCTGGGTTTGGGAGGGTGGTCTGTAGCAGGCTATAAACTGGAAGGCAGTTTTACCCACTGTTAGTTGCACATGGATAGTCTCTGATGCTTCGTGCTTTGCCACCAACCTGGAGGTGTGGGTATCTTTGATGAATATCGATACTCCCCTCCTTTTGTGGTTCGGTCCAAGTTTTGGGGCGAAAAGCATGGTATGAGGTATAACCTGGTAGTGCTGGGGTGCTCTCGGGAGCCCTGAACCAGGTTTCTGTTACTGCACAGATATCGATGTTCTCCATGCTAAGGAGAGTTTGAGTGCGTGCATCTTGAGGTTTAGACTTCTGGCGTTGAGTAGCATTACTCTTAGTTTCTTATCCCATGTGATACCTATGGAGGTGGGTTTGTCTTTTGAGCCTTGCCTAAAAAGGCACTATGGGGTAGCAAGAGCCTTTGCCAATATCCGAAAGCCCAGGGGTGACAGGTGCAAGCCGTCCCTAGCGAAGCATCGTGGCTTGTCGAGCATATCATCCCAAGCTGACAGGCATTGGATCCCCTTTGAATGACACCAGTACTTAAGCCAATTGTTGAAATTGATCATCTTGTCTTCATATTGTGGCATCATTCTTGGTGAGGGTAAGATGCTACTCAAGGTCAGGGTCATACCGGCCTGGGCTACATGCTCAGAGAGCTCCTTTATGTCTCTTTTCATGTAGTCCAGGGAGGTGCGTCTCAGGTCATTCACACCAGCATGGACAATGACTGAGTCATATTTGTACTTGCCTTGGAGTGACCTGAGTGCTTGTGTTATGTGGCGGATCCTAGCACCCGACAGGCTGCTCACCGTGACCCTCTCCTTGTTCAGCCTGGTGAGCGGGACGTCAGTGTGCCTGACGATAGAGTCACCTATTACAAGTGTATCAGGTGTGTTGTTTAGTCTTAAGGGCTGTGACTGTTTGGCACACTGGCTTTGTGAGATATGTGTTGCACGTGTTTTGTTTTGGGGTAGCGGCTGCTTGGGTGTCTGCTTTGGAGGTCTCTGCTGCTTGGCAGATCTTTATTTAGAGCCTCGAGTATGTTTTGTGTGATTATGTGTTTGGTTTGCTGTCGTGGTAGGTCTATGTGAGACTGGAATTGTAGTGAGTATGGTTTCCTTCTCCTCCTGACTGGTTATGCCAGTACTGAGTTGAGAGAGCTTAGCCTCCAGTTTGGCTATATGGTTGCATCTCTCACATGTGTTGGAATTTGTTGGGAGGAGGAGAGGGTTGTCTGTGTACATGAGGCAGTTGTAACATTGCCTCAAGATTCCCAGATTCACCAGCTGGACCGGAGAGGAGATTGACAACTGACCTTTGGACATGCTAGAATAATATTGGGAATTCCTTAATAATTGAAAACCAGGGCCAGTGGGGAGTGAGGGTGTAGTGCTTTTAATTTTTAGTGCTGACTTATATAATTGCTTTAGTGAGCAAGTGCCAGGTAACTTAAGTGCAATGTGTTACAGGTAACTTAAATGCAAAAACGACAAACAGTAACTTTCTTTCAAGTGAAACAAGGAAATAAGTACAGTAAGCAATGCAGATATCACTAGTGAGCCACAGAAGCGCTGAGAAGCCGTATTAGGTGGAATTAGCGTTCCAGGAAATAACAAGCAAACAAACAACAAGTATATAAACAAAGCTATATTCAGCAGGCCTGGATATAGTCTATGCTACAGCAAACAAGGTGTACCAATTTCAGTAAGATACAGTTCAAATATTCAGGCACTATAAACCTCTAACCAGAAATTCCCAGCTCAGAAGGGCAGAGTCCAGCCTCTTCTCCCACAAGAGTGCAGACCACAAACCCTCTTAATGTAAAATAACTGGCCTGAAAGCCCAAGTGCTTAAACCAGAACTAATACACTTTAAGAATAACAGACACTGGGCTCTCAATCAGCAGTTCCCAACTTAGAAGGATGAAAGCTACCTGTCCTGCCACCACAGTGCATGCCACAAACCTTCCTAATGTAAAACAACTGGTCTGGAGCCCAAGTGCTTAATCCAAAAGACTTAGAATGACAGCTAAACTTTAATCAAGTTACTACCAAGCAGTAATAAATACAATTGAATACTTTAGAGAATGCCTGGATTAGTGCTCAAGTTACACAAACAAAGCTAGATCCAGCAGGCCCGAATCCAGTCTATGCCACAGCAAACAAGGCGCACCAACTTCAGTAAGAAGCAGTTCAGATATGCATGCACTATAAGCCTTCAATCAGAAATTCCCAGCTCAGAAGGGCAGAGTCCAGCCTCTCCTCCCACAAGAGTGCAGACCACGAACCCTCTTAATGTAAAATAACTGGCCTGAAAGCCTAAGTGCTTAAACCAGAATTAATACACTTTTAGAATAACAGACACTGAGCCCTCAATCAGCAGTTCCCAACCTAGAAGGATGTAAGCTACCTGTTCTGCCACTACAGTGCAGACCACAAACCCTCTCAGTGCAAAACAACTGATCCGAAGCCCAAGTGTTTAAACCAGAAGGCTTAGAATGAGTTACACCAAGCAGTAATAAATACAATTGAGTACTTTTAAGATGATGCAAAAGTTAAAAAAGTAGGTAGAAACACAAGTACAGTAAAAGCAGATTCAATTTTTTTTTTTTTTTTTCTGAACAAGTGCTGAGATCAAAGAAACAGATTTGAGTGCTGAAACTAGAAAACTGGCTAGTTAGAGAAAAAAACTAAGCTAGAAGGCCTCCCTCCAACACAGAAGGGCCTGGGGGCTCACAAGCCTACAAATAGTCTATACCACTAAACAGGAAAGGCAGGAAACAAGCTTAATTTTTTTTTTTTTTTTTTCTGTTTCCCAGATGCTCTCTTTGTACACAGTAGGAGTGCCTGAAATCAGAATATGATCTCACTGCACTCAGTTGAGTGAGCAAATGAGATGGGCCCAGAAGGAGTATCCAAACACAAATTTACAAGAGGGGCGGGCAGCTGCAAGGCCACTAAGATTAACACCAAAACAAAAACAGGGAGGGTGGGTGGGACAAACTGCAGAGCAGAGTGAAAACTTCAGTTCAGCTAAATATTCCTTCTCACACAGTTGAAATCAATTTAAATACTGTAATTTTTTTGAAAAAAAAAGCAGATAAAGGTACTTAAATTCTCTTATACGTCCAGTGGAATATAGCAAGTTGTTAGCCGGCCAAAGCTGAGGTTTTTAAGCAGAAAATATTTCACACTGTACCACTTAAATAGGCAAGGACAGGAAATCAAAGAATGTGACTACCCCCACACCTGTAATTACTAGCAAATAACAAAATTCAGCAAACACTGACTAACTACCAGTTCAGTTAATATTTCTTCCAAACTGCAGAGCAGAGTGAAAACTTCAGTTCAGCTAAATATTCCTTCTCACACAGTTGAAATCAATTTAAATACTGTAATTTTTTTGAAAAAAAAAGCAGATAAAGGTACTTAAATTCTCTTATACGTCCAGTGGAATATAGCAAGTTGTTAGCCGGCCAAAGCTGAGGTTTTTAAGCAGAAAATATTTCACACTGTACCACTTAAATAGGCAAGGACAGGAAATCAAAGAATGTGACTACCCCCACACCTGTAATTACTAGCAAATAACAAAATTCAGCAAACACTGACTAACTACCAGTTCAGTTAATATTTCTTCCAAACTGCAGAGCAGAGTGAAAACTTCAGTTCAGCTAAATATTCCTTCTCACACAGTTGAAATCAATTTAAATACTGTAATTTTTTGAAAAAAAGCAGATAAAGGTACTTAAATTCTCTTATACGTCCAGTGGAATATAGCAAGTTGTTAGCCGGCCAAAGCTGAGGTTTTTAAGCAGAAAATATTTCACACTGTACCACTTAAATAGGCAAGGACAGGAAATCAAAGAATGTGACTACCCCCACACCTGTAATTACTAGCAAATAACAAAATTCAGCAAACACTGACTAACTACCAGTTCAGTTAATATTTCTTCCAAACTGCAGAGCAGAGTGAAAACTTCAGTTCAGCTAAATATTCCTTCTCACACAGTTGAAATCAATTTAAATACTGTAATTTTTTTGAAAAAAAAGCAGATAAAGGTACTTAAATTCTCTTATACGTCCAGTGGAATATAGCAAGTTGTTAGCCGGCCAAAGCTGAGGTTTTTAAGCAGAAAATATTTCACACTGTACCACTTAAATAGGCAAGGACAGGAAATCAAAGAATGTGACTACCCCCACACCTGTAATTACTAGCAAATAACAAAATTCAGCAAACACTGACTAACTACCAGTTCAGTTAATATTTCTTCCAAACTGCAGAGCAGAGTGAAAACTTCAGTTCAGCTAAATATTCCTTCTCACACAGTTGAAATCAATTTAAATACTGTAATTTTTTTGAAAAAAAAAGCAGATAAAGGTACTTAAATTCTCTTATACGTCCAGTGGAATATAGCAAGTTGTTAGCCGGCCAAAGCTGAGGTTTTAAGCAGAAAATATTTCACACTGTACCACTTAAATAGGCAAGGACAGGAAATCAAAGAATGTGACTACCCCCACACCTGTAATTACTAGCAAATAACAAAATTCAGCAAACACTGACTAACTACCAGTTCAGTTAATATTTCTTCCAAACTGCAGAGCAGAGTGAAAACTTCAGTTCAGCTAAATATTCCTTCTCACACAGTTGAAATCAATTTAAATACTGTAATTTTTTTAAAAAAAAAAAGCAGATAAAGGTACTTAAATTCTCTTATACGTCCAGTGGAATATAGCAAGTTGTTAGCCGGCCAAAGCTGAGGTTTTTAAGCAGAAAATATTTCACACTGTACCACTTAAATAGGCAAGGACAGGAAATCAAAGAATGTGACTACCCCCACACCTGTAATTACTAGCAAATAACAAAATTCAGCAAACACTGACTAACTACCAGTTCAGTTAATATTTCTTCCAAACTGCAGAGCAGAGTGAAAACTTCAGTTCAGCTAAATATTCCTTCTCACACAGTTGAAATCAATTTAAATACTGTAATTTTTTTTGAAAAAAAAGCAGATAAAGGTACTTAAATTCTCTTATACGTCCAGTGGAATATAGCAAGTTGTTAGCCGGCCAAAGCTGAGGTTTTTAAGCAGAAAATATTTCACACTGTACCACTTAAATAGGCAAGGACAGGAAATCAAAGAATGTGACTACCCCCACACCTGTAATTACTAGCAAATAACAAAATTCAGCAAACACTGACTAACTACCAGTTCAGTTAATATTTCTTCCAAACTGCAGAGCAGAGTGAAAACTTCAGTTCAGCTAAATATTCCTTCTCACACAGTTGAAATCAATTTAAATACTGTAATTTTTTTTGAAAAAAAAAGCAGATAAAGGTACTTAAATTCTCTTATACGTCCAGTGGAATATAGCAAGTTGTTAGCCGGCCAAAGCTGAGGTTTTTAAGCAGAAAATATTTCACACTGTACCACTTAAATAGGCAAGGACAGGAAATCAAAGAATGTGACTACCCCCACACCTGTAATTACTAGCAAATAACAAAATTCAGCAAACACTGACTAACTACCAGTTCAGTTAATATTTCTTCCAAACTGCAGAGCAGAGTGAAAACTTCAGTTCAGCTAAATATTCCTTCTCACACAGTTGAAATCAATTTAAATACTGTAATTTTTTGAAAAAAAAGCAGATAAAGGTACTTAAATTCTCTTATACGTCCAGTGGAATATAGCAAGTTGTTAGCCGGCCAAAGCTGAGGTTTTTAAGCAGAAAATATTTCACACTGTACCACTTAAATAGGCAAGGACAGGAAATCAAAGAATGTGACTACCCCCACACCTGTAATTACTAGCAAATAACAAAATTCAGCAAACACTGACTAACTACCAGTTCAGTTAATATTTCTTCCAAACTGCAGAGCAGAGTGAAAACTTCAGTTCAGCTAAATATTCCTTCTCACACAGTTGAAATCAATTTAAATACTGTAATTTTTTTGAAAAAAAAAGCAGATAAAGGTACTTAAATTCTCTTATACGTCCAGTGGAATATAGCAAGTTGTTAGCCGGCCAAAGCTGAGGTTTTAAGCAGAAAATATTTCACACTGTACCACTTAAATAGGCAAGGACAGGAAATCAAAGAATGTGACTACCCCCACACCTGTAATTACTAGCAAATAACAAAATTCAGCAAACACTGACTAACTACCAGTTCAGTTAATATTTCTTCCAAACTGCAGAGCAGAGTGAAAACTTCAGTTCAGCTAAATATTCCTTCTCACACAGTTGAAATCAATTTAAATACTGTAATTTTTTTGAAAAAAAAGCAGATAAAGGTACTTAAATTCTCTTATACGTCCAGTGGAATATAGCAAGTTGTTAGCCGGCCAAAGCTGAGGTTTTAAGCAGAAAATATTTCACACTGTACCACTTAAATAGGCAAGGACAGGAAATCAAAGAATGTGACTACCCCCACACCTGTAATTACTAGCAAATAACAAAATTCAGCAAACACTGACTAACTACCAGTTCAGTTAATATTTCTTCCAAACTGCAGAGCAGAGTGAAAACTTCAGTTCAGCTAAATATTCCTTCTCACACAGTTGAAATCAATTTAAATACTGTAATTTTTTGAAAAAAAAGCAGATAAAGGTACTTAAATTCTCTTATACGTCCAGTGGAATATAGCAAGTTGTTAGCCGGCCAAAGCTGAGGTTTTTAAGCAGAAAATATTTCACACTGTACCACTTAAATAGGCAAGGACAGGAAATCAAAGAATGTGACTACCCCCACACCTGTAATTACTAGCAAATAACAAAATTCAGCAAACACTGACTAACTACCAGTTCAGTTAATATTTCTTCCAAACTGCAGAGCAGAGTGAAAACTTCAGTTCAGCTAAATATTCCTTCTCACACAGTTGAAATCAATTTAAATACTGTAATTTTTTTGAAAAAAAGCAGATAAAGGTACTTAAATTCTCTTATACGTCCAGTGGAATATAGCAAGTTGTTAGCCGGCCAAAGCTGGGGTTTTAAGCAGAAAATATTTCACACTGTACCACTTAAATAGGCAAGGACAGGAAATCAAAGAATGTGACTACCCCCACACCTGTAATTACTAGCAAATAACAAAATTCAGCAAACACTGACTAACTACCAGTTCAGTTAATATTTCTTCCAAACTGCAGAGCAGAGTGAAAACTTCAGTTCAGCTAAATATTCCTTCTCACACAGTTGAAATCAATTTAAATACTGTAATTTTTTTGAAAAAAAAGCAGATAAAGGTACTTAAATTCTCTTATACGTCCAGTGGAATATAGCAAGTTGTTAGCCGGCCAAAGCTGAGGTTTTTAAGCAGAAAATATTTCACACTGTACCACTTAAATAGGCAAGGACAGGAAATCAAAGAATGTGACTACCCCCACACCTGTAATTACTAGCAAATAACAAAATTCAGCAAACACTGACTAACTACCAGTTCAGTTAATATTTCTTCCAAACTGCAGAGCAGAGTGAAAACTTCAGTTCAGCTAAATATTCCTTCTCACACAGTTGAAATCAATTTAAATACTGTAATTTTTTTGAAAAAAAAGCAGATAAAGGTACTTAAATTCTCTTATACGTCCAGTGGAATATAGCAAGTTGTTAGCCGGCCAAAGCTGAGGTTTTTAAGCAGAAAATATTTCACACTGTACCACTTAAATAGGCAAGGACAGGAAATCAAAGAATGTGACTACCCCCACACCTGTAATTACTAGCAAATAACAAAATTCAGCAAACACTGACTAACTACCAGTTCAGTTAATATTTCTTCCAAACTGCAGAGCAGAGTGAAAACTTCAGTTCAGCTAAATATTCCTTCTCACACAGTTGAAATCAATTTAAATACTGTAATTTTTTTGAAAAAAAAGCAGATAAAGGTACTTAAATTCTCTTATACGTCCAGTGGAATATAGCAAGTTGTTAGCCGGCCAAAGCTGAGGTTTTAAGCAGAAAATATTTCACACTGTACCACTTAAATAGGCAAGGACAGGAAATCAAAGAATGTGACTACCCCCACACCTGTAATTACTAGCAAATAACAAAATTCAGCAAACACTGACTAACTACCAGTTCAGTTAATATTTCTTCCAAACTGCAGAGCAGAGTGAAAACTTCAGTTCAGCTAAATATTCCTTCTCACACAGTTGAAATCAATTTAAATACTGTAATTTTTTTGAAAAAAAAGCAGATAAAGGTACTTAAATTCTCTTATACGTCCAGTGGAATATAGCAAGTTGTTAGCCGGCCAAAGCTGAGGTTTTAAGCAGAAAATATTTCACACTGTACCACTTAAATAGGCAAGGACAGGAAATCAAAGAATGTGACTACCCCCACACCTGTAATTACTAGCAAATAACAAAATTCAGCAAACACTGACTAACTACCAGTTCAGTTAATATTTCTTCCAAACTGCAGAGCAGAGTGAAAACTTCAGTTCAGCTAAATATTCCTTCTCACACAGTTGAAATCAATTTAAATACTGTAATTTTTTTGAAAAAAAGCAGATAAAGGTACTTAAATTCTCTTATACGTCCAGTGGAATATAGCAAGTTGTTAGCCGGCCAAAGCTGAGGTTTTAAGCAGAAAATATTTCACACTGTACCACTTAAATAGGCAAGGACAGGAAATCAAAGAATGTGACTACCCCCACACCTGTAATTACTAGCAAATAACAAAATTCAGCAAACACTGACTAACTACCAGTTCAGTTAATATTTCTTCCAAACTGCAGAGCAGAGTGAAAACTTCAGTTCAGCTAAATATTCCTTCTCACACAGTTGAAATCAATTTAAATACTGTAATTTTTTTGAAAAAAAAGCAGATAAAGGTACTTAAATTCTCTTATACGTCCAGTGGAATATAGCAAGTTGTTAGCCGGCCAAAGCTGAGGTTTTAAGCAGAAAATATTTCACACTGTACCACTTAAATAGGCAAGGACAGGAAATCAAAGAATGTGACTACCCCCACACCTGTAATTACTAGCAAATAACAAAATTCAGCAAACACTGACTAACTACCAGTTCAGTTAATATTTCTTCCAAACTGCAGAGCAGAGTGAAAACTTCAGTTCAGCTAAATATTCCTTCTCACACAGTTGAAATCAATTTAAATACTGTAATTTTTTTGAAAAAAAAGCAGATAAAGGTACTTAAATTCTCTTATACGTCCAGTGGAATATAGCAAGTTGTTAGCCGGCCAAAGCTGAGGTTTTTAAGCAGAAAATATTTCACACTGTACCACTTAAATAGGCAAGGACAGGAAATCAAAGAATGTGACTACCCCCACACCTGTAATTACTAGCAAATAACAAAATTCAGCAAACACTGACTAACTACCAGTTCAGTTAATATTTCTTCCAAACTGCAGAGCAGAGTGAAAACTTCAGTTCAGCTAAATATTCCTTCTCACACAGTTGAAATCAATTTAAATACTGTAATTTTTTGAAAAAAAAGCAGATAAAGGTACTTAAATTCTCTTATACGTCCAGTGGAATATAGCAAGTTGTTAGCCGGCCAAAGCTGAGGTTTTAAGCAGAAAATATTTCACACTGTACCACTTAAATAGGCAAGGACAGGAAATCAAAGAATGTGACTACCCCCACACCTGTAATTACTAGCAAATAACAAAATTCAGCAAACACTGACTAACTACCAGTTCAGTTAATATTTCTTCCAAACTGCAGAGCAGAGTGAAAACTTCAGTTCAGCTAAATATTCCTTCTCACACAGTTGAAATCAATTTAAATACTGTAATTTTTTTGAAATAAACTGCAGATAAAGGTACTTAAATTCTCTTATACGTCCAGTGGAATATAGCAAGTTGTTAGCCGGCCAAAGCTGAGGTTTTAAGCAGAAAATATTTCACACTGTACCACTTAAATAGGCAAGGACAGGAAATCAAAGAATGTGACTACCCCCACACCTGTAATTACTAGCAAATAACAAAATTCAGCAAACACTGACTAACTACCAGTTCAGTTAATATTTCTTCCAAACTGCAGAGCAGAGTGAAAACTTCAGTTCAGCTAAATATTCCTTCTCACACAGTTGAAATCAATTTAAATACTGTAATTTTTTGAAAAAAAGCAGATAAAGGTACTTAAATTCTCTTATACGTCCAGTGGAATATAGCAAGTTGTTAGCCGGCCAAAGCTGAGGTTTTTAAGCAGAAAATATTTCACACTGTACCACTTAAATAGGCAAGGACAGGAAATCAAAGAATGTGACTACCCCCACACCTGTAATTACTAGCAAATAACAAAATTCAGCAAACACTGACTAACTACCAGTTCAGTTAATATTTCTTCCAAACTGCAGAGCAGAGTGAAAACTTCAGTTCAGCTAAATATTCCTTCTCACACAGTTGAAATCAATTTAAATACTGTAATTTTTTTTGAAAAAAAGCAGATAAAGGTACTTAAATTCTCTTATACGTCCAGTGGAATATAGCAAGTTGTTAGCCGGCCAAAGCTGAGGTTTTAAGCAGAAAATATTTCACACTGTACCACTTAAATAGGCAAGGACAGGAAATCAAAGAATGTGACTACCCCCACACCTGTAATTACTAGCAAATAACAAAATTCAGCAAACACTGACTAACTACCAGTTCAGTTAATATTTCTTCCAAACTGCAGAGCAGAGTGAAAACTTCAGTTCAGCTAAATATTCCTTCTCACACAGTTGAAATCAATTTAAATACTGTAATTTTTTTTGAAAAAAAGCAGATAAAGGTACTTAAATTCTCTTATACGTCCAGTGGAATATAGCAAGTTGTTAGCCGGCCAAAGCTGAGGTTTTAAGCAGAAAATATTTCACACTGTACCACTTAAATAGGCAAGGACAGGAAATCAAAGAATGTGACTACCCCCACACCTGTAATTACTAGCAAATAACAAAATTCAGCAAACACTGACTAACTACCAGTTCAGTTAATATTTCTTCCAAACTGCAGAGCAGAGTGAAAACTTCAGTTCAGCTAAATATTCCTTCTCACACAGTTGAAATCAATTTAAATACTGTAATTTTTTTGAAAAAAAGCAGATAAAGGTACTTAAATTCTCTTATACGTCCAGTGGAATATAGCAAGTTGTTAGCCGGCCAAAGCTGAGGTTTTTAAGCAGAAAATATTTCACACTGTACCACTTAAATAGGCAAGGACAGGAAATCAAAGAATGTGACTACCCCCACACCTGTAATTACTAGCAAATAACAAAATTCAGCAAACACTGACTAACTACCAGTTCAGTTAATATTTCTTCCAAACTGCAGAGCAGAGTGAAAACTTCAGTTCAGCTAAATATTCCTTCTCACACAGTTGAAATCAATTTAAATACTGTAATTTTTTTGAAAAAAAAGCAGATAAAGGTACTTAAATTCTCTTATACGTCCAGTGGAATATAGCAAGTTGTTAGCCGGCCAAAGCTGAGGTTTTAAGCAGAAAATATTTCACACTGTACCACTTAAATAGGCAAGGACAGGAAATCAAAGAATGTGACTACCCCCACACCTGTAATTACTAGCAAATAACAAAATTCAGCAAACACTGACTAACTACCAGTTCAGTTAATATTTCTTCCAAACTGCAGAGCAGAGTGAAAACTTCAGTTCAGCTAAATATTCCTTCTCACACAGTTGAAATCAATTTAAATACTGTAATTTTTTTGAAAAAAAAGCAGATAAAGGTACTTAAATTCTCTTATACGTCCAGTGGAATATAGCAAGTTGTTAGCCGGCCAAAGCTGAGGTTTTAAGCAGAAAATATTTCACACTGTACCACTTAAATAGGCAAGGACAGGAAATCAAAGAATGTGACTACCCCCACACCTGTAATTACTAGCAAATAACAAAATTCAGCAAACACTGACTAACTACCAGTTCAGTTAATATTTCTTCCAAACTGCAGAGCAGAGTGAAAACTTCAGTTCAGCTAAATATTCCTTCTCACACAGTTGAAATCAATTTAAATACTGTAATTTTTTTGAAAAAAAAGCAGATAAAGGTACTTAAATTCTCTTATACGTCCAGTGGAATATAGCAAGTTGTTAGCCGGCCAAAGCTGAGGTTTTTAAGCAGAAAATATTTCACACTGTACCACTTAAATAGGCAAGGACAGGAAATCAAAGAATGTGACTACCCCCACACCTGTAATTACTAGCAAATAACAAAATTCAGCAAACACTGACTAACTACCAGTTCAGTTAATATTTCTTCCAAACTGCAGAGCAGAGTGAAAACTTCAGTTCAGCTAAATATTCCTTCTCACACAGTTGAAATCAATTTAAATACTGTAATTTTTTTGAAAAAAAAGCAGATAAAGGTACTTAAATTCTCTTATACGTCCAGTGGAATATAGCAAGTTGTTAGCCGGCCAAAGCTGAGGTTTTAAGCAGAAAATATTTCACACTGTACCACTTAAATAGGCAAGGACAGGAAATCAAAGAATGTGACTACCCCCACACCTGTAATTACTAGCAAATAACAAAATTCAGCAAACACTGACTAACTACCAGTTCAGTTAATATTTCTTCCAAACTGCAGAGCAGAGTGAAAACTTCAGTTCAGCTAAATATTCCTTCTCACACAGTTGAAATCAATTTAAATACTGTAATTTTTTTGAAAAAAAAGCAGATAAAGGTACTTAAATTCTCTTATACGTCCAGTGGAATATAGCAAGTTGTTAGCCGGCCAAAGCTGAGGTTTTTAAGCAGAAAATATTTCACACTGTACCACTTAAATAGGCAAGGACAGGAAATCAAAGAATGTGACTACCCCCACACCTGTAATTACTAGCAAATAACAAAATTCAGCAAACACTGACTAACTACCAGTTCAGTTAATATTTCTTCCAAACTGCAGAGCAGAGTGAAAACTTCAGTTCAGCTAAATATTCCTTCTCACACAGTTGAAATCAATTTAAATACTGTAATTTTTTGAAAAAAAAGCAGATAAAGGTACTTAAATTCTCTTATACGTCCAGTGGAATATAGCAAGTTGTTAGCCGGCCAAAGCTGAGGTTTTTAAGCAGAAAATATTTCACACTGTACCACTTAAATAGGCAAGGACAGGAAATCAAAGAATGTGACTACCCCCACACCTGTAATTACTAGCAAATAACAAAATTCAGCAAACACTGACTAACTACCAGTTCAGTTAATATTTCTTCCAAACTGCAGAGCAGAGTGAAAACTTCAGTTCAGCTAAATATTCCTTCTCACACAGTTGAAATCAATTTAAATACTGTAATTTTTTTGAAAAAAAGCAGATAAAGGTACTTAAATTCTCTTATACGTCCAGTGGAATATAGCAAGTTGTTAGCCGGCCAAAGCTGAGGTTTTTAAGCAGAAAATATTTCACACTGTACCACTTAAATAGGCAAGGACAGGAAATCAAAGAATGTGACTACCCCCACACCTGTAATTACTAGCAAATAACAAAATTCAGCAAACACTGACTAACTACCAGTTCAGTTAATATTTCTTCCAAACTGCAGAGCAGAGTGAAAACTTCAGTTCAGCTAAATATTCCTTCTCACACAGTTGAAATCAATTTAAATACTGTAATTTTTTTGAAAAAAAAGCAGATAAAGGTACTTAAATTCTCTTATACGTCCAGTGGAATATAGCAAGTTGTTAGCCGGCCAAAGCTGAGGTTTTAAGCAGAAAATATTTCACACTGTACCACTTAAATAGGCAAGGACAGGAAATCAAAGAATGTGACTACCCCCACACCTGTAATTACTAGCAAATAACAAAATTCAGCAAACACTGACTAACTACCAGTTCAGTTAATATTTCTTCCAAACTGCAGAGCAGAGTGAAAACTTCAGTTCAGCTAAATATTCCTTCTCACACAGTTGAAATCAATTTAAATACTGTAATTTTTTTGAAAAAAAAGCAGATAAAGGTACTTAAATTCTCTTATACGTCCAGTGGAATATAGCAAGTTGTTAGCCGGCCAAAGCTGAGGTTTTTAAGCAGAAAATATTTCACACTGTACCACTTAAATAGGCAAGGACAGGAAATCAAAGAATGTGACTACCCCCACACCTGTAATTACTAGCAAATAACAAAATTCAGCAAACACTGACTAACTACCAGTTCAGTTAATATTTCTTCCAAACTGCAGAGCAGAGTGAAAACTTCAGTTCAGCTAAATATTCCTTCTCACACAGTTGAAATCAATTTAAATACTGTAATTTTTTTGAAAAAAAAGCAGATAAAGGTACTTAAATTCTCTTATACGTCCAGTGGAATATAGCAAGTTGTTAGCCGGCCAAAGCTGAGGTGTTAAGCAGAAAATATTTCACACTGTACCACTTAAATAGGCAAGGACAGGAAATCAAAGAATGTGACTACCCCCACACCTGTAATTACTAGCAAATAACAAAATTCAGCAAACACTGACTAACTACCAGTTCAGTTAATATTTCTTCCAAACTGCAGAGCAGAGTGAAAACTTCAGTTCAGCTAAATATTCCTTCTCACACAGTTGAAATCAATTTAAATACTGTAATTTTTTTGAAAAAAAAGCAGATAAAGGTACTTAAATTCTCTTATACGTCCAGTGGAATATAGCAAGTTGTTAGCCGGCCAAAGCTGAGGTTTTAAGCAGAAAATATTTCACACTGTACCACTTAAATAGGCAAGGACAGGAAATCAAAGAATGTGACTACCCCCACACCTGTAATTACTAGCAAATAACAAAATTCAGCAAACACTGACTAACTACCAGTTCAGTTAATATTTCTTCCAAACTGCAGAGCAGAGTGAAAACTTCAGTTCAGCTAAATATTCCTTCTCACACAGTTGAAATCAATTTAAATACTGTAATTTTTTTGAAAAAAAAGCAGATAAAGGTACTTAAATTCTCTTATACGTCCAGTGGAATATAGCAAGTTGTTAGCCGGCCAAAGCTGAGGTTTTTAAGCAGAAAATATTTCACACTGTACCACTTAAATAGGCAAGGACAGGAAATCAAAGAATGTGACTACCCCCACACCTGTAATTACTAGCAAATAACAAAATTCAGCAAACACTGACTAACTACCAGTTCAGTTAATATTTCTTCCAAACTGCAGAGCAGAGTGAAAACTTCAGTTCAGCTAAATATTCCTTCTCACACAGTTGAAATCAATTTAAATACTGTAATTTTTTTGAAAAAAAAGCAGATAAAGGTACTTAAATTCTCTTATACGTCCAGTGGAATATAGCAAGTTGTTAGCCGGCCAAAGCTGAGGTTTTTAAGCAGAAAATATTTCACACTGTACCACTTAAATAGGCAAGGACAGGAAATCAAAGAATGTGACTACCCCCACACCTGTAATTACTAGCAAATAACAAAATTCAGCAAACACTGACTAACTACCAGTTCAGTTAATATTTCTTCCAAACTGCAGAGCAGAGTGAAAACTTCAGTTCAGCTAAATATTCCTTCTCACACAGTTGAAATCAATTTAAATACTGTAATTTTTTGAAAAAAAAGCAGATAAAGGTACTTAAATTCTCTTATACGTCCAGTGGAATATAGCAAGTTGTTAGCCGGCCAAAGCTGAGGTTTTTAAGCAGAAAATATTTCACACTGTACCACTTAAATAGGCAAGGACAGGAAATCAAAGAATGTGACTACCCCCACACCTGTAATTACTAGCAAATAACAAAATTCAGCAAACACTGACTAACTACCAGTTCAGTTAATATTTCTTCCAAACTGCAGAGCAGAGTGAAAACTTCAGTTCAGCTAAATATTCCTTCTCACACAGTTGAAATCAATTTAAATACTGTAATTTTTTTGAAAAAAAAGCAGATAAAGGTACTTAAATTCTCTTATACGTCCAGTGGAATATAGCAAGTTGTTAGCCGGCCAAAGCTGAGGTTTTAAGCAGAAAATATTTCACACTGTACCACTTAAATAGGCAAGGACAGGAAATCAAAGAATGTGACTACCCCCACACCTGTAATTACTAGCAAATAACAAAATTCAGCAAACACTGACTAACTACCAGTTCAGTTAATATTTCTTCCAAACTGCAGAGCAGAGTGAAAACTTCAGTTCAGCTAAATATTCCTTCTCACACAGTTGAAATCAATTTAAATACTGTAATTTTTTGAAAAAAAAAAGCAGATAAAGGTACTTAAATTCTCTTATACGTCCAGTGGAATATAGCAAGTTGTTAGCCGCCAAAGCTGAGGTTTTAAGCAGAAAATATTTCACACTGTACCACTTAAATAGGCAAGGACAGGAAATCAAAGAATGTGACTACCCCCACACCTGTAATTACTAGCAAATAACAAAATTCAGCAAACACTGACTAACTACCAGTTCAGTTAATATTTCTTCCAAACTGCAGAGCAGAGTGAAAACTTCAGTTCAGCTAAATATTCCTTCTCACACAGTTGAAATCAATTTAAATACTGTAATTTTTTTGAAAAAAAAGCAGATAAAGGTACTTAAATTCTCTTATACGTCCAGTGGAATATAGCAAGTTGTTAGCCGGCCAAAGCTGAGGTTTTTAAGCAGAAAATATTTCACACTGTACCACTTAAATAGGCAAGGACAGGAAATCAAAGAATGTGACTACCCCCACACCTGTAATTACTAGCAAATAACAAAATTCAGCAAACACTGACTAACTACCAGTTCAGTTAATATTTCTTCCAAACTGCAGAGCAGAGTGAAAACTTCAGTTCAGCTAAATATTCCTTCTCACACAGTTGAAATCAATTTAAATACTGTAATTTTTTTGAAAAAAAAGCAGATAAAGGTACTTAAATTCTCTTATACGTCCAGTGGAATATAGCAAGTTGTTAGCCGGCCAAAGCTGAGGTTTTAAGCAGAAAATATTTCACACTGTACCACTTAAATAGGCAAGGACAGGAAATCAAAGAATGTGACTACCCCCACACCTGTAATTACTAGCAAATAACAAAATTCAGCAAACACTGACTAACTACCAGTTCAGTTAATATTTCTTCCAAACTGCAGAGCAGAGTGAAAACTTCAGTTCAGCTAAATATTCCTTCTCACACAGTTGAAATCAATTTAAATACTGTAATTTTTTTGAAAAAAAAGCAGATAAAGGTACTTAAATTCTCTTATACGTCCAGTGGAATATAGCAAGTTGTTAGCCGGCCAAAGCTGAGGTTTTAAGCAGAAAATATTTCACACTGTACCACTTAAATAGGCAAGGACAGGAAATCAAAGAATGTGACTACCCCCACACCTGTAATTACTAGCAAATAACAAAATTCAGCAAACACTGACTAACTACCAGTTCAGTTAATATTTCTTCCAAACTGCAGAGCAGAGTGAAAACTTCAGTTCAGCTAAATATTCCTTCTCACACAGTTGAAATCAATTTAAATACTGTAATTTTTTTGAAAAAAAAGCAGATAAAGGTACTTAAATTCTCTTATACGTCCAGTGGAATATAGCAAGTTGTTAGCCGGCCAAAGCTGAGGTTTTAAGCAGAAAATATTTCACACTGTACCACTTAAATAGGCAAGGACAGGAAATCAAAGAATGTGACTACCCCCACACCTGTAATTACTAGCAAATAACAAAATTCAGCAAACACTGACTAACTACCAGTTCAGTTAATATTTCTTCCAAACTGCAGAGCAGAGTGAAAACTTCAGTTCAGCTAAATATTCCTTCTCACACAGTTGAAATCAATTTAAATACTGTAATTTTTTTGAAAAAAAAGCAGATAAAGGTACTTAAATTCTCTTATACGTCCAGTGGAATATAGCAAGTTGTTAGCCGGCCAAAGCTGAGGTTTTTAAGCAGAAAATATTTCACACTGTACCACTTAAATAGGCAAGGACAGGAAATCAAAGAATGTGACTACCCCCACACCTGTAATTACTAGCAAATAACAAAATTCAGCAAACACTGACTAACTACCAGTTCAGTTAATATTTCTTCCAAACTGCAGAGCAGAGTGAAAACTTCAGTTCAGCTAAATATTCCTTCTCACACAGTTGAAATCAATTTAAATACTGTAATTTTTTTGAAAAAAAAGCAGATAAAGGTACTTAAATTCTCTTATACGTCCAGTGGAATATAGCAAGTTGTTAGCCGGCCAAAGCTGAGGTTTTAAGCAGAAAATATTTCACACTGTACCACTTAAATAGGCAAGGACAGGAAATCAAAGAATGTGACTACCCCCACACCTGTAATTACTAGCAAATAACAAAATTCAGCAAACACTGACTAACTACCAGTTCAGTTAATATTTCTTCCAAACTGCAGAGCAGAGTGAAAACTTCAGTTCAGCTAAATATTCCTTCTCACACAGTTGAAATCAATTTAAATACTGTAATTTTTTGAAAAAAAAGCAGATAAAGGTACTTAAATTCTCTTATACGTCCAGTGGAATATAGCAAGTTGTTAGCCGGCCAAAGCTGAGGTTTTTAAGCAGAAAATATTTCACACTGTACCACTTAAATAGGCAAGGACAGGAAATCAAAGAATGTGACTACCCCCACACCTGTAATTACTAGCAAATAACAAAATTCAGCAAACACTGACTAACTACCAGTTCAGTTAATATTTCTTCCAAACTGCAGAGCAGAGTGAAAACTTCAGTTCAGCTAAATATTCCTTCTCACACAGTTGAAATCAATTTAAATACTGTAATTTTTTTGAAAAAAAGCAGATAAAGGTACTTAAATTCTCTTATACGTCCAGTGGAATATAGCAAGTTGTTAGCCGGCCAAAGCTGAGGTTTTTAAGCAGAAAATATTTCACACTGTACCACTTAAATAGGCAAGGACAGGAAATCAAAGAATGTGACTACCCCCACACCTGTAATTACTAGCAAATAACAAAATTCAGCAAACACTGACTAACTACCAGTTCAGTTAATATTTCTTCCAAACTGCAGAGCAGAGTGAAAACTTCAGTTCAGCTAAATATTCCTTCTCACACAGTTGAAATCAATTTAAATACTGTAATTTTTTTGAAAAAAAAGCAGATAAAGGTACTTAAATTCTCTTATACGTCCAGTGGAATATAGCAAGTTGTTAGCCGGCCAAAGCTGAGGTTTTAAGCAGAAAATATTTCACACTGTACCACTTAAATAGGCAAGGACAGGAAATCAAAGAATGTGACTACCCCCACACCTGTAATTACTAGCAAATAACAAAATTCAGCAAACACTGACTAACTACCAGTTCAGTTAATATTTCTTCCAAACTGCAGAGCAGAGTGAAAACTTCAGTTCAGCTAAATATTCCTTCTCACACAGTTGAAATCAATTTAAATACTGTAATTTTTTTGAAAAAAAAGCAGATAAAGGTACTTAAATTCTCTTATACGTCCAGTGGAATATAGCAAGTTGTTAGCCGGCCAAAGCTGAGGTTTTAAGCAGAAAATATTTCACACTGTACCACTTAAATAGGCAAGGACAGGAAATCAAAGAATGTGACTACCCCCACACCTGTAATTACTAGCAAATAACAAAATTCAGCAAACACTGACTAACTACCAGTTCAGTTAATATTTCTTCCAAACTGCAGAGCAGAGTGAAAACTTCAGTTCAGCTAAATATTCCTTCTCACACAGTTGAAATCAATTTAAATACTGTAATTTTTTTGAAAAAAAAGCAGATAAAGGTACTTAAATTCTCTTATACGTCCAGTGGAATATAGCAAGTTGTTAGCCGGCCAAAGCTGAGGTTTTTAAGCAGAAAATATTTCACACTGTACCACTTAAATAGGCAAGGACAGGAAATCAAAGAATGTGACTACCCCCACACCTGTAATTACTAGCAAATAACAAAATTCAGCAAACACTGACTAACTACCAGTTCAGTTAATATTTCTTCCAAACTGCAGAGCAGAGTGAAAACTTCAGTTCAGCTAAATATTCCTTCTCACACAGTTGAAATCAATTTAAATACTGTAATTTTTTTTGAAAAAAAAAGCAGATAAAGGTACTTAAATTCTCTTATACGTCCAGTGGAATATAGCAAGTTGTTAGCCGGCCAAAGCTGAGGTTTTTAAGCAGAAAATATTTCACACTGTACCACTTAAATAGGCAAGGACAGGAAATCAAAGAATGTGACTACCCCCACACCTGTAATTACTAGCAAATAACAAAATTCAGCAAACACTGACTAACTACCAGTTCAGTTAATATTTCTTCCAAACTGCAGAGCAGAGTGAAAACTTCAGTTCAGCTAAATATTCCTTCTCACACAGTTGAAATCAATTTAAATACTGTAATTTTTTTGAAAAAAAAGCAGATAAAGGTACTTAAATTCTCTTATACGTCCAGTGGAATATAGCAAGTTGTTAGCCGGCCAAAGCTGAGGTTTTTAAGCAGAAAATATTTCACACTGTACCACTTAAATAGGCAAGGACAGGAAATCAAAGAATGTGACTACCCCCACACCTGTAATTACTAGCAAATAACAAAATTCAGCAAACACTGACTAACTACCAGTTCAGTTAATATTTCTTCCAAACTGCAGAGCAGAGTGAAAACTTCAGTTCAGCTAAATATTCCTTCTCACACAGTTGAAATCAATTTAAATACTGTAATTTTTTTGAAAAAAAAGCAGATAAAGGTACTTAAATTCTCTTATACGTCCAGTGGAATATAGCAAGTTGTTAGCCGGCCAAAGCTGAGGTTTTTAAGCAGAAAATATTTCACACTGTACCACTTAAATAGGCAAGGACAGGAAATCAAAGAATGTGACTACCCCCACACCTGTAATTACTAGCAAATAACAAAATTCAGCAAACACTGACTAACTACCAGTTCAGTTAATATTTCTTCCAAACTGCAGAGCAGAGTGAAAACTTCAGTTCAGCTAAATATTCCTTCTCACACAGTTGAAATCAATTTAAATACTGTAATTTTTTTGAAAACAAAGCAGATAAAGGTACTTAAATTCTCTTATACGTCCAGTGGAATATAGCAAGTTGTTAGCCGGCCAAAGCTGAGGTTTTTAAGCAGAAAATATTTCACACTGTACCACTTAAATAGGCAAGGACAGGAAATCAAAGAATGTGACTACCCCCACACCTGTAATTACTAGCAAATAACAAAATTCAGCAAACACTGACTAACTACCAGTTCAGTTAATATTTCTTCCAAACTGCAGAGCAGAGTGAAAACTTCAGTTCAGCTAAATATTCCTTCTCACACAGTTGAAATCAATTTAAATACTGTAATTTTTTTAAAAAAAAAAAGCAGATAAAGGTACTTAAATTCTCTTATACGTCCAGTGGAATATAGCAAGTTGTTAGCCGGCCAAAGCTGAGGTTTTTAAGCAGAAAATATTTCACACTGTACCACTTAAATAGGCAAGGACAGGAAATCAAAGAATGTGACTACCCCCACACCTGTAATTACTAGCAAATAACAAAATTCAGCAAACACTGACTAACTACCAGTTCAGTTAATATTTCTTCCAAACTGCAGAGCAGAGTGAAAACTTCAGTTCAGCTAAATATTCCTTCTCACACAGTTGAAATCAATTTAAATACTGTAATTTTTTTTGAAAAAAAAAGCAGATAAAGGTACTTAAATTCTCTTATACGTCCAGTGGAATATAGCAAGTTGTTAGCCGGCCAAAGCTGAGGGTTTTAAGCAGAAAATATTTCACACTGTACCACTTAAATAGGCAAGGACAGGAAATCAAAGAATGTGACTACCCCCACACCTGTAATTACTAGCAAATAACAAAATTCAGCAAACACTGACTAACTACCAGTTCAGTTAATATTTCTTCCAAACTGCAGAGCAGAGTGAAAACTTCAGTTCAGCTAAATATTCCTTCTCACACAGTTGAAATCAATTTAAATACTGTAATTTTTTTGAAAAAAAAGCAGATAAAGGTACTTAAATTCTCTTATACGTCCAGTGGAATATAGCAAGTTGTTAGCCGGCCAAAGCTGAGGTTTTAAGCAGAAAATATTTCACACTGTACCACTTAAATAGGCAAGGACAGGAAATCAAAGAATGTGACTACCCCCACACCTGTAATTACTAGCAAATAACAAAATTCAGCAAACACTGACTAACTACCAGTTCAGTTAATATTTCTTCCAAACTGCAGAGCAGAGTGAAAACTTCAGTTCAGCTAAATATTCCTTCTCACACAGTTGAAATCAATTTAAATACTGTAATTTTTTTGAAAAAAAAAGCAGATAAAGGTACTTAAATTCTCTTATACGTCCAGTGGAATATAGCAAGTTGTTAGCCGGCCAAAGCTGAGGTTTTTAAGCAGAAAATATTTCACACTGTACCACTTAAATAGGCAAGGACAGGAAATCAAAGAATGTGACTACCCCCACACCTGTAATTACTAGCAAATAACAAAATTCAGCAAACACTGACTAACTACCAGTTCAGTTAATATTTCTTCCAAACTGCAGAGCAGAGTGAAAACTTCAGTTCAGCTAAATATTCCTTCTCACACAGTTGAAATCAATTTAAATACTGTAATTTTTTTGAAAAAAAAGCAGATAAAGGTACTTAAATTCTCTTATACGTCCAGTGGAATATAGCAAGTTGTTAGCCGGCCAAAGCTGAGGTTTTTAAGCAGAAAATATTTCACACTGTACCACTTAAATAGGCAAGGACAGGAAATCAAAGAATGTGACTACCCCCACACCTGTAATTACTAGCAAATAACAAAATTCAGCAAACACTGACTAACTACCAGTTCAGTTAATATTTCTTCCAAACTGCAGAGCAGAGTGAAAACTTCAGTTCAGCTAAATATTCCTTCTCACACAGTTGAAATCAATTTAAATACTGTAATTTTTTTGAAAAAAAAGCAGATAAAGGTACTTAAATTCTCTTATACGTCCAGTGGAATATAGCAAGTTGTTAGCCGGCCAAAGCTGAGGTTTTAAGCAGAAAATATTTCACACTGTACCACTTAAATAGGCAAGGACAGGAAATCAAAGAATGTGACTACCCCCACACCTGTAATTACTAGCAAATAACAAAATTCAGCAAACACTGACTAACTACCAGTTCAGTTAATATTTCTTCCAAACTGCAGAGCAGAGTGAAAACTTCAGTTCAGCTAAATATTCCTTCTCACACAGTTGAAATCAATTTAAATACTGTAATTTTTTTGAAAAAAAAGCAGATAAAGGTACTTAAATTCTCTTATACGTCCAGTGGAATATAGCAAGTTGTTAGCCGGCCAAAGCTGAGGTTTTTAAGCAGAAAATATTTCACACTGTACCACTTAAATAGGCAAGGACAGGAAATCAAAGAATGTGACTACCCCCACACCTGTAATTACTAGCAAATAACAAAATTCAGCAAACACTGACTAACTACCAGTTCAGTTAATATTTCTTCCAAACTGCAGAGCAGAGTGAAAACTTCAGTTCAGCTAAATATTCCTTCTCACACAGTTGAAATCAATTTAAATACTGTAATTTTTTTGAAAAAAAAAGCAGATAAAGGTACTTAAATTCTCTTATACGTCCAGTGGAATATAGCAAGTTGTTAGCCGGCCAAAGCTGAGGTTTTTAAGCAGAAAATATTTCACACTGTACCACTTAAATAGGCAAGGACAGGAAATCAAAGAATGTGACTACCCCCACACCTGTAATTACTAGCAAATAACAAAATTCAGCAAACACTGACTAACTACCAGTTCAGTTAATATTTCTTCCAAACTGCAGAGCAGAGTGAAAACTTCAGTTCAGCTAAATATTCCTTCTCACACAGTTAAAATCAATTTAAATACTGTAATTTTTTGAAAAAAAAGCAGATAAAGGTACTTAAATTCTCTTATACGTCCAGTTGAATATAACAAGTTGTTAGCCGGCCAAAGCTGAGGTTTTTAAGAGAGTTCTTTGAGAGGATTCTTTGAGAGGATTACCAAAGCAATGGATGAGGGCAAGGCTGTATACACAGCTTACCTTGACCTGGAAAAGGCTACACAATACCCCACTCAGGAATTATAGATAAGCTTAGTAAATTAGGTATAAACCCTTTTGTCACCCACTGGATAGCCAACTGGCTCACTGATAGGACCCAGGAGGTTGAAATAGTTGAGGCCACCTCCACCAAGAGGCCAGTCAGTAGTGGAGTCCCCCAGGGCATGGTACTGAGTCCACTCCTTTTTGACATTTATTTTTTTGAAGTGGAAGCAAATGTTGAAGGTTTATGGCTGACTAACTTTGTAGCTGATTGCAAGCTGGGGGTTATCACGGACTTCACTGCAGACTTACATTCTTCAAGAAGGCTTATCCTTGATGAACAAATGATGTCAAAGCTACAGTCTTAAACTCAATGCTAAGAAATTCATAATTCTACCCTTTGAGAAGTCAACCATCCTAGCTAATTACCACATTGATAATACACTCCTTATAGTCAAGCCAGTAGTCACGGATCTGGGTAAATACATAAACAGCAGCCTTACCTTCAACTACCATATGGCCACAGTGGTGAAGAAATCCTTTTATGTTGCACAACTTATAAGTAAGGGCATGACATCTAGGTCCAGCAAGGTTATTATCCCATTGTACACTGCCCTTATCAGACCAGTCATAGTGTACCATGCTTCCTTTGGTATGTACCTGACTAAGCATAAGTAGCAACTAGAGTGACCTCAGAAGTTCCTTATAAAAAGAATTCAAAGCATAACAAACCAGCCTTCGATAGAATGCCTTAAAGCCCTTTCCTTCTACTCAGTCTCCTATAGATTGCTGAGAGCTGATCGATGCCTGACGTACAAGGCATATGCAAACCCCACACTTATGAATCCCCTGCATGTTCGTAAGTCAAACACTGCCAGAAATACAAGGTGTAGAGACCTGAATTTTGTCTGTGACTTAAACAGAACATGCTGGAGGGGCAGATGTGTGTCCCAGAAACTGCCCCTCATATGGAACAGGCTATTCATCCATGTGAAGCTGAGTTTGTTTATTATCCAGTTTAAGAACAGCCTAGACCAGTGGGTGGGGAATATGAAATTTACATCGGGCCTGGCACCAATGTCCCTTACAGATGGAGGTAGTTTATAAATGCCTGGCCCTCAATGCCCTATTTGGATACAGGATGTCGTTATTCTTTCAGGAAAACTTGGCTAGGCTTAGTAAGACCCCCCCCCTCCCCCCGTGGTTAGCCTAGTAACAATCTATGAATGTATTTATACTTACACACATATAAATTTGATGACTGCATGTGACATTGTGTATTACTCCTGTGGCACTGCTCTCTCCCACTGTGCACCTTATTGTACCTGTTGCCATACCACCCACTGCATAATATTTCTTCCTTGCTGACATATATGTCTACCTGCTCATTTGTTTGCTTATTGTGAGGTTACCTTCAGGTACATATATAACATTGCCTGTGGTATGCATGTTGTCTTCTGATGTATATAGGCTTAACTAAGAAAATGCATTGACTGCAATTCAGTATGTTCTGCACCTTCTACATATGCTACTTGTGTGTTCTGTAACAAGCACTGAGATAAATGTAGCTTTCTTATCGTTACATTATTTCTATTGTGCTTGTTGCTTATTGAGATCATAGTTCATGATTTGTAACACTGTTTTTTCCCATTTTCCTACTTCCTTTATTAACTATGACAGTTTTCTATGGTTGCAGATACCCAACATACAAGAGCAGTTGACAATGCATTGCTGCAAATTCTGAAATGTGACCTTAAATTCTGTCAGCCACATGAGTTATAGCTGTGTTCTGCTTTTGTTCTTTACAAAAGTACGTGTCCTCATTTTCATGTTTTACTCATGTTCTGTTGGCATCGTTATTGCCTTCACCATTTTTAGCGTTTTCCTTGATATTGACAGCTCAGTGAACTGTTACGCCAGTTTCTTGCAGTTTGCCGAGTTGCAGATCAGCCTGGAATTTGTTAGCAGCACATAGCCTTGAGCCTGTGTACTAACCTGCTAGATGAAGAAGGCATCAGAATTTTAAACACTTGATAAGGAAAGCCAGACTTTTAAGCAAGATGAGGGCTGGAGACTGATTTTATGATAAAGCATAATACCTTACTGAGAACTAGAATGTGATAGGAACATGATTTGTTTAAAAAGGTTTTCTCCCTGAAGTACAATAAATTATCTTAAGAATAGGACAGTTTAGCCAGTTGATAACTCCAGCACTCCCTTTCTTTTTCATCCTTTCCCAAGAAAAATAACTGATATCATATTTCCTGTTAAGGTAGACTATCCCAGAGGGACTCAGGCATGATGGGAGAAAGAATGTTTTTTTGCTGAAAGTGCCATCCTAAGCATGAAAGTTATTACAAGATGCTGTCAAAGTCATTAATTAACATCATCTATTTTTAATCTTCTCTTAAAGGTTTAAGGAAAGTAGTTTTTGATGACACTGAAATGAGAGAACATATGACAAGCAAGGAATGAGCACATTAGCTGAAAATGCTGGGAATAAAACCAGCTAGAAATTATATAATTCATCATAATGTTAATATTCTTGTTTCACCAATCAAAATGCATCAAGTTATAACTACAACGAAAATGAAACCCTGACATTTTTATTTCAACAGAAAACACATATTAATAAAGCAGATGTGAGAAAGTATAGGCTAAGAATATGAAGACTTTGAACGGCACTTCAAGAAAGACAAACAAGAGGTGCATTAATACTGACACATAACAATGCAGACTGTACTACTGAAAGCAGGTAACAAAAGGAAATTATTTGTAGTAGAAGGCAAGTAGTGGTGACAAATATCTTAGCAATCACATCCCGGCCCCATTAAGGCCCTAAAATAATTCATCAGTAAGCTGGAAAGCTAAGAATGCGAAGGAGCACACTAACAGGTGACAACAGATATTTCTTTATATCTCAAAATACATTACCAAGCTATGTAAGCATACATAATGGAGGTGGAGGGATTAAGAAAGGCCTTCCAAATACTTCTAGTGAGTTACACTGATTTAATGTTAATTTACATATGAAAGGGAGCTGCAGTTCTTACAGCACCTGATTTAAAAATACAAAAACATGGAGTAAAATGTCTTACCTAATGATGGAAAGGTAGTTTCAGGGAGCAGCTGCTCCAAACCAGTATTGTATAACTGCTGGTCCACATCTAGAGCAATGTAACAAAAATATATTTCTTAAAATCTGGAAATAAATGATGGTATATAACTTACTACATGCATGGGGATTTATTGGGAAAAAAAGAGATATATACATTGATTGGGGTGACATACGACAGGTCGACAATACCTTTATCACCTCAGTGTTTACCAAAAGTATGTTTTCAAAAATGGTGAGTCAAAAAAACTAGAAAAACAGAAAAAAAATATTTTTGCAGGGGGCAACAACAACAACCAATTATTCAGTTGCATCATAGTGAAGAAGAGGCAAGCCCCACCAGCTCACCATGATGAAACATCCTGTCACTGAGACGCATAGCACATAACACCCACAGCACATAGTAACACTAACATCTCACCCACTGAGATGCATAACACATAGCACCCACAGCACATAGTAACACCAGTGTCTCACCCACTTAGACGCATAGCACATAACACCCACAGCACATAGCAACATCAGTGTCTCACCCACTAAGCCCATAAGGCAAAACATACAAAAAATAATTTTCTTGTCATTGGAGAATCAATAGTGAGACACATGGATGTCCCCGTCACCAGGCTGACCAAGAAAAAAGTCATGGTCAGCTGCCTGTCCGGTGCCAAGATTCATCAGATCATGCATGCACTCAGGTCTCTGAGCAACAAATACCATTATGACTCTGTTATAGTTCATGTTGGTGTGAATGACTTGAAATGTACCTCACTGGACTATATGAAGAGAGACATGGTTGACTTCTCTGAATATGTGTCCCAGGCAGGTATGTCCATAGCCTTGAGCAGCATACTACCCTCACCTAGAATGATGCTGCAATAGGAACAGAAAATAATTGATTTCAGTAAATTGGCTTAGTAGTTTTTGTTGTCATTCAAAGAGGATCTGGCTCCTGTCAGCCTGGGAAGCCATGGTTGACAAACCTCGCTACTTTTCCAGAGACAGTTTGCACCAGGCACCTCTAGGCTTTTGGCTGCTGGCAAAGGCTCTTGCCCCCCCATAGTGTCTTTTTAGGCAAGGTCTCAAAAACAACATTACTGATGTGAAATTAGCCAACCAGAACAAAATAAGGCTCATGCTGCTAAATGCTAGGAGCTTAAACTGAAAACTACACTCTCTAGAAGCACTTTTATCACTAGAAGATGTAGATGTCTGTGCAGTCACAGAAACCTAGTTCAAGGCCTCAGAGAGTACCTCGGCCTTGCAAGGCTACAATGCCTTCCACACCTTTAGACCGCAAAATGAATGTGTGAAAACCAAAGGAGCAAGTGTTTCCATATATATTATAGATAAATTCACCTCCTGTCTATTTATTTATTTATTTATTTTATTTTACATTTGTTAACTGGGAATGTCTGACTGGACACAAGTCCTTTTTCAGCGGAGGCCCAGGGAGAAAAGCTCCATTTATAGCTAGTTAGACTGGACAACTCCATGCAGTTACTCCAAGTCCAGGTTATCATGGGTAAGACCCCCATTCAAGTCATAACCAGTTATAGATCCCCCTCCATGGGTCATGACACCCATGAAGCCTATTTGACCAAACTGGAGACAATCCAAAGTTTACCAAACACTCTGGTTATGGGGAATTTCAATTAAAAAACAGGAAAAAAGCCAAGGCAAGGAGACAAATGCTTAAGAAAGTTGCTGGAACAAAACTGTAGACCACAAGGAAATAGCGTATTACCAATTTAATCAACGCTTTCGTCAGGAGACTTCTTCAGAATACATTTAAAAATCAAAAAAACACATCACTTAAATAGTACACCAATAAAACAATTATCCAATGAAAAAAATACACATTAATTAAAAACCTAAATTTAAAGTGCTAGTGCATATCAAATGAACATAGTTGAAATGATACTTTTATCTATACTTAATTTGCTGTTCCGTAAGAAACATTTGATGTTTATTGTCTCGTTTAACCCGGGGAACTGGTCAGATTTTAACCTGATCTGCCATAAAACTTCCCTCTGTTCAACGAAGTTCCTAAAATCCCCCCCTCTCAGATCTGATTTACAAACCTCAGCAACGGTAAATAAAAATTTATTAAAATTTACACACACAACTGAATGTCTGAATAAGGCATTTGAAGGGTCGTGTGTTTTAATACTGTAAACATGCTCACGAATACGTGTTTTAAGACACCTTGTCGTCATTCCAACGTAAAACGCTGGACATGAACAACATAACGCAATATAAATGACTCCCTTAGAACAACAGTTGACATATTCGGGAACTTGAAAAGTCCTATCAAGGGATTCAATGACAATTAATGGTCCTACAGACAAAAACCTACACATGTTACAGTTGTAACAGGGAAAAACACCCTTATTACTAAAGCGGGTGTTGATGGTAGGGGGATAGGTTCCTTCTAAAGCCCTTTTGATGTTATAGGTGTTCCTAAAAACAAAATTCGGTTTCTCTCCGAGAACTTTAAAAATATCTGCATTCCCCTTGATAATCTTCCAATTGTTAACAATCAAATTTTTTATAACCTGTCCATCAATACTCATCCCCAAGGAACATATGGGTCCATCAAACCCTTTGTTTGTACAGGTTTTGGCAATTGTAACAGCAGAATTATTTTGCCCATAATGCTCCAATAGTGCCGGATAGTGGGTATCCCTTCTACCAAGTACATACGTGATGATGTCATCTAACATGTAACAAGGATACCCCCTATTAATGAAAAGTTTTTTAATAAGGGCTATTTCATCCATCAAGTCTTTTTTGGATGAAGTCAACCGACAAGCCCTGATAAATTGACCCTTAGGGATGTTTTTGATAGTATGTTTTTGATGGGCACTATCAAAATGAAGATAACTATTGGTGAAGGTTTCTTTACGATATATCTTGCTGTTAAATCTATGTTCCTCATTGTCCCACCTAAGGGCTACATCTAAAAAATGAACACATAGTCCTGAACTACCAAGGGTAAATTTCAAAAATTCAACCTGTTGATTGATCTTAATAAGAAAATCATCAATAACTGTTTGATCACCTTCAATAACAAAAAACAAATCGTCCACGAAACGAAAATATAATAATAAGTGGAAGCTACTTATTAAGGAGTCAAGAAAGAAATCCTCCCACCAGGACAAAACCAAATTGGCATAAGAGGGGACCGCAGATGAACCCATCGCAACTCCCGCTTTTGTCTATAAAAGGTGTTCCCAAACAGGAAGTAATTGTGATGCAACAAAATATCAAGAAACCTACATATAGTAGAAACTTGACCACTAGTAAATTTACCCTGTTTACTTAGTAAGATGCGTACAGCATCAATACCTTCGTCATGAGGAATACAGGTAAATAAAGAAACCACATCAATGGTAAACAAAAGATGTTTTTTTGGATCAAAAATATTTTTGCTAGCAAATTAGTTAAATGTAGTTAGAAAATTCCATGAGTCATTGATATAGGAAACTTGTTCTGACACTAATGGTCCCAAAGTGGCATCTAGAATTAATGAAATCCCTCGGTGACAGAATGGGGAAGACACAATGGGCCTAAAGGGAGGTTTGGTAATACTTTTGTGTGTTTTGGAATTCCAAAAGTACCCCACCCTTGGTTTTGAATTACACAAAATTCATATACATCCAAATCAATTTCGTTATTCATAAGAGCATCATATAAAATAGAATGTATAAATCTCTCCTTTTTCTGAATCTCTGAAAGGGTGACAATTTCATATTCTTCTTGGTTGTTCAATAAAGCAGACATTTCATTAAAATAATGTTCCTGTGTCATTATCACGATATTCCCTCCCTTGTCACTTTTCATGAAACGTAAACAGTTGTTTTTGTTACGTAATTCCTTCAAGGCTTTCCTCTCATTATAATTCAAATTATAATTAAACCTAGGACGATTTACAAACACCCTGTCAAGCTCATTCAAACAGGTTTGCTCAAAAACTTTAATAGTATGAGTCAAAGGGGGGTTGTAAACAGATGGTTTTTTTAAAAAGTTTCTAACTTCTGGAACGTCATTTAAAATATAAGTGAGGTTCAATTTCCTCACAAACTTTTTTATGTCCAGAACGGTCTTACCATAATCAGCCCTTACTGTTGGAACAAAATTCAAACCACGTCTAAGCACGTCATATTCAAAATTACTAAAAACAAAGTCAGTTAAATTAATAATGTCAAAATTTCCTTGATCAAGTCTCAAATCTCCTCCTCGGAGGAGTTGGAGCCCAGAAAAGTCCGGCTCCTGGTCAACATTGTCTTCCTTGCTTGTGGAATCCTTTTCCCTAAAAAAACGGAGGTGTCAGAATTGGAAAAGTCAGTAACAGTCTTGTTTGTCAAGCCTTTGTCTGGATTCACATTCTTGTCAGTCATAGTGACTGTATCAGTCTCTACATCCAGTGTGTTACCGTTGGTGTGAACAACAGTCCCACTACCGGTTTACCCCGGTCATGGTCATTAAAATCTCCGTTTTTAGAAACATTATCAAAACCCGGCAAGGGCGGGTTATTCCGGAGGGTGGTATTGAATTCTGTGGGTAAACGTTGGTGGTTTTTGGCTGCAGTGGAACTGTGAAAATAGTTGTTACCAGAAAAAGAACCACCCTTTCTAGGATATGGCTCTTTGTTACCGGGAACAAAAAAATTGTATGCAGAGTTAGATTTGTATGTGAAAATGTCCCGCTCAAGTTTGGTATGTTTCCTATTGGTAATTTCCAAGGAATACTTATCAACTTCATCAAACAAATTGTTAAAAAATTCCCTCTGAATACATCCTTTACCTGCTCTTTTAATTGCTTTTTCCAATTCACATATTTCATCATACAGCACGACCATTTTGGCAATGTTGTTGTCTATTAAAAGCTTCAAAAAAGCCATACCTGCATCGTTGAAAAAGGAAACAAGTGTACCAAACATGGGGTCTCCTATTTTCACCCCGTTTGGACACTTGAAAAACCGGAGTCCCTTAGGCATGACCCGTAGTTCGATGCAGCGTTCGAAATAATGATTTTCGATAGACAACGAACGATGCCTCTTCAACAATCTGGTCAATAAATCCTGTTTTTTCTTTGTATCTTCGTCAAACAAAGAGAAAGAAGAATTCTCACCAAACGGATTACTTGTCCCTTCCAATAGTGGTTTAATAACAGAAACTTCCTCCGGAAGTTGACATCTAGTCTTTTTACTGTGATTGCGGGTAGAATCTTCCTCCACTTCGATAACGGTATCCAGTTCCTTAAAGGAACCGCTAGGACTGCAGGCATTCGCCACAGCTGTTGATGTAGTGCTGGCTTTTGACACCAAAAACTTCAGCGAAGTTTGAATGTCACGTAGAGTAGATACAAGTAGATTACTGAAACTGGAACTGGAATCACAACCAGGAGTTGGGTGAATACTTAAGTTCAATAACTGTTCATCAATCTCCTCGGCCATGGTGGAAATGGTAAGGCAACAAAAATCCAAACGAAATACCACCGATAAATAAAGACCAAAAAACAGGAAAAAAGCCAAGGCAAGGAGACAAATGCTTAAGAAAGTTGCTGGAACAAAACTGTAGACCACAAGGAAATAGCGTATTACCAATTTAATCAACGCTTTCGTCAGGAGACTTCTTCAGAATACATTTAAAAACCAAAAAAACACATCACTTAAATAGTACACCAATAAAACAATTATCCAATGAAAAAAATACACATTAATTAAAAACCTAAATTTAAAGTGCTAGTGCATATCAAATGAACATAGTTGAAATGAATTAGTTATCAGTTAATCAGTTATTGAACTTAAGTATTCACCCAACTCCTGGTTGTGATTCCAGTTCCAGTTTCAGTAATCTACTTGTATCTACTCTACGTGACATTCAAACTTCGCTGAAGTTTTTGGTGTCAAAAGCCAGCACTACATCAACAGCTGTGGCGAATGCCTGCAGTCCTAGCGGTTCCTTTAAGGAACTGGATACCGTTATCGAAGTGGAGGAAGATTCTACCCGCAATCACAGTAAAAAGACTAGATGTCAACTTCCGGAGGAAGTTTCTGTTATTAAACCACTATTGGAAGGGACAAGTAATCCGTTTGGTGAGAATTCTTCTTTCTCTTTGTTTGACGAAGATACAAAGAAAAAACAGGATTTATTGACCAGATTGTTGAAGAGGCATCGTTCGTTGTCTATCGAAAATCATTATTTCGAACGCTGCATCGAACTACGGGTCATGCCTAAGGGACTCCGGTTTTTCAAGTGTCCAAACGGGGTGAAAATAGGAGACCCCATGTTTGGTACACTTGTTTCCTTTTTCAACAATGCAGGTATGGCTTTTTTGAAGCTTTTAATAGACAACAACATTGCCAAAATGGTCGTGCTGTATGATGAAATATGTGAATTGGAAAAAGCAATTAAAAGAGCAGGTAAAGGATGTATTCAGAGGGAATTTTTTAACAATTTGTTTGATGAAGTTGATAAGTATTCCTTGGAAATTACCAATAGGAAACATACCAAACTTGAGCGGGACATTTTCGCATACAAATCTAACTCTGCATACAATTTTTTTGTTCCCGGTAACAAAGAGCCATATCCTAGAAAGGGTGGTTCTTTTTCTGGTAACAACTATTTTCACAGTTCCACTGCAGCCAAAAACCACCAACGTTTACCCACAGAATTCAATACCACCCTCCGGAATAACCCGCCCTTGCCGGGTTTTGATAATGTTTCTAAAAACGGAGATTTTAATGACCATGACCGGGGTAAACCGAGTAGTGGGACTGTTGTTCACACCAACTGTAACACACTGGATGTAGAGACTGATACAGTCACTATGACTGACAAGAATGTGAATCCAGACAAAGGCTTGACAAACAAGACTGTTACTGACTTTTCCAATTCTGACACCTCCGTTTTTTTAGGGAAAAGGATTCCACAAGCAAGGAAGACAATGTTGACCAGGAGCCGGACTTTTCTGGGCTCCAACTCCTCCGAGGAGGAGATTTGAGACTTGATCAAGGAAATTTTGACATTATTAATTTAACTGACTTTGTTTTTAGTAATTTTGAATATGACGTGCTTAGACGTGGTTTGAATTTTGTTCCAACAGTAAGGGCTGATTATGGTAAGACCGTTCTGGACATAAAAAAGTTTGTGAGGAAATTGAACCTCACTTATATTTTAAATGACGTTCCAGAAGTTAGAAACTTTTTAAAAAAAACATCTGTTTACAACCCCCCTTTAACTCATACTATTAAAGTTTTTGAGCAAACCTGTTTGAATGAGCTTGACAGGGTGTTTGTAAATCGTCCTAGGTTTAATTATAATTTGAATTATAATGAGAGGAAAGCCTTGAAGGAATTACGTAACAAAAACAACTGTTTACGTTTCATGAAAAGTGACAAGGGAGGGAATATCGTGATAATGACACAGGAACATTATTTTAATGAAATGTCTGCTTTATTGAACAACCAAGAAGAATATGAAATTGTCACCCTTTCAGAGATTCAGAAAAAGGAGAGATTTATACATTCTATTTTATATGATGCTCTTATGAATAACGAAATTGATTTGGATGTATATGAATTTTGTGTAATTCAAAACCAAGGGTGGGGGTACTTTTGGAATTCCAAAACACACAAAAGTATTACCAAACCTCCCTTTAGGCCCATTGTGTCTTCCCCATTCTGTCACCGAGGGATTTCATTAATTCTAGATGCCACTTTGGGACCATTAGTGTCAGAACAAGTTTCCTATATCAAAGACTCATGGCATTTTCTAAATAGATTTAACAATTTGCTAACAAAATATTTTTGATCCAAAAACATCTTTTGTTTACCATTGATGTGGTTTCTTTATTTACCTGTATTCCTCATGATTTAAGGTATTGATGCTGTATGATCTTACTAAGTAAACAGGGTAAATTTACTAGTGGTCAAGTTTCTACTATATGTAGGTTTCTTGATATTTTGTTGCATCACAATTACTTCCTGTTTGGGAACACCTTTTATAGACAAAAGAGGGGAGTTGCGATGGGTTCATCTGCGGCCCCCTCTTATGCCAATTTGGTTTTGTCCTGGTGGGAGGATTTCTTTCTTGACTCCTTAATAAGTAGCTTCCACTTATTATTATATTTTCGTTTAGGACGATTTGTTTTTTGTTATTGAAGGTGATCAAACAGTTATTGATGATTTTCTTATTAAGATCAATCAACAGGTTGAATTTTTGAAATTTACCCTTGGTAGTTCAGGACTATGTGTTCATTTTTTAGATGTAGCCCTTAGGTGGGACAATGAGGAACATAGATTTAACAGCAAGATATATCGTAAAGAAACCTTCACCAATAGTTATCTTCATTTTGATAGTGCCCATCAAAAACATACTATCAAAAACATCCCTAAGGGTCAATTTATCAGGGCTTGTCGGTTGACTTCATCCAAAAAAGACTTGATGGATGAAATAGCCCTTATTAAAAAACTTTTCATTAATAGGGGGTATCCTTGTTACATGTTAGATGACATCATCACGTATGTACTTGGTAGAAGGGATACCCACTATCCGGCACTATTGGAGCATTATGGGCAAAATAATTCTGCTGTTACAATTGCCAAAACCTGTACAAACAAAGGGTTTGATGGACCCATATGTTCCTTGGGGATGAGTATTGATGGACAGGTTATAAAAAATTTGATTGTTAACAATTGGAAGATTATCAAGGGGAATGCTGATATTTTTAAAGTTCCCGGAGAGAAACCGAATTTTGTTTTTAGGAACACCTATAACATCAAAAGGGCTTTAGAAGGAACCTATCCCCCTACCATCAACACCCGCTTTAGTAATAAGGGTGTTTTTCCCTGTTACAACTGTAACATGTGTAGGTTTTTGTCTGTAGGACCATTAATTGTCATTGAATCTCTTGATAGGACTTTTCAAGTTCCCGAATATGTCAACTGTTGTTCTAAGGGAGTCATTTATATTGCGTTATGTTGTTCATGTCCAGCGTTTTACATTGGAATGACGACAAGGTGTCTTAAAACACGTATTCGTGAGCATGTTTACAGTATTAAAACACACGACCCTTCAAATGCCTTATTCAGACATTCAGTTGTGTGTGTAAATTTTAATAAATTTTTATTTACCGTTGCTGAGGTTTGTAAATCAGATCTGAGAGGGGGGGATTTTAGGAACTTCGTTGAACAGAGGGAAGTTTTATGGCAGATCAGGTTAAAATCTGACCAGTTCCCCGGGTTAAACGAGACAATAAACATCAAATGTTTCTTACGGAACAGCAAATTAAGTATAGATAAAAGTATCATTTCAACCATGTTCATTTGATATGCACTAGCACTTTAAATTTAGGTTTTTAATTAATGTGTATTTTTTCCATTGGATAATTGTTTTATTGGTGTACTATTTAAGTGATGTGTTTTTTTGGTTTTTAAATGTATTCTGAAGAAGTCTCCTGACGAAAGCGTTGATTAAATTGGTAATACGCTATTTCCTTGTGGTCTACAGTTTTGTTCCAGCAACTTTCTTAAGCATTTGTCTCCTTGCCTTGGCTTTTTTCCTGTTTTTTGGTCTTTATTTATCGGTGGTATTTCGTTTGGAAATTTCAATTATCCCACCATCAACTGGGAAACCTACTCCAACTCACTAGTGCAAAAGTTCCTTGACTTAGTTAATTCAAATGTCCTAAAACAAATTGTTTCACATTCCAACAAGAGGAACAAATATTCTAGATCTGGTCCTCACTAACATGTTAAACAGAGGCACTGCCATAACTGCCGGACACTCATTAGTCATATCTGACCACAAACAGTCACCTTCGAGCTGGCACTAACACCAGAACTCACAAAGGGCAAAATCAGACTACAAAACTTCACCAACACAAACTATACCTTCCTAGACAAAGATATAAATGCATTCCAAGCCCCACCCCAAGATAGAAGTGGTAACTATGCCAAAGCTTACAGTAAAGCCCTGTAGAATCACTTGCATAAGTGTTTAAACTTGGCTGCACCAGAAAGTATCAAAGCTAGAGCCCAAGTAAAAACAAGCTGCAATAGTGGACATCCAGCATCAACAAACTTTACAATAAATGCAAAAAGGTGCTGTCCAAAAAAAAAAGGCAAAGCCCCAACAATGGAGAAGCACCTTTCTCAGCCTCAACAGGCTAATAAGACAGCTTGTAAGGGCTCCTTTGAGAGAAACTTAGCAAGTACAGCCAAGGATAGCCATAAGGCCTTTTACAGCTACGTAGGTAGCTTAAAAGGTAGACCCAAGCATGTGCAGAACTAGTGATCAATGGTATCCACACACAATGAGCCTGCAGAGATGGCAAACCTACTAGTGGATAGGTTTGGTGAAAATTTCTGTCCCTTATCCCCTCCTAACTTATCCCAAAAGTTCCACTACCCCCACCCTATATATCTAAAGATATATATATCTAAAGAGCATGTCCTCAAAGTCTTGTCCAAGGCAAAAAACACAGCCTCTATGGGGCCAGGCGACAGTCCAGGCTATCTTCTAAACAGGCTAAAACATGAACTAGCATCATCATTAAGTACTCTTTTCAATCATAGCCTAACTACAGGCTTTGTTCCTGCAGAATGGAGAAGAGCAACAGTTATTTCCATCCACAAAGGTAGCTTAGCAACAGACCCAGGGAATTAAAGATCCATAAGTCTGACCAGCTTATCTGTAAGGCCATGGAATGTATCATTATGGACCTCATGAATAAAGACATAGGCAAGCTCCAAACCGTAGATCCTACCCAATATGGCTTTGTCAAGGGCAGATCCTGCCTGTTAAATGTGGTGGACTTTGAAAATGTGACCAAGGCCACTGACAAGGGCAAATCTGTGCACACAGCATACCTCAACTCGGCAAAGGTTTTCGACGTAATCCCACATTTAGGCATTACTGATAAACTTAGCATACTAAATGTAAACCCCTTTGTTGTAAGATGGGTTGCCAACTGTCTCACAAACCAGACACAGACACTATCAAAGTGGGTGACTCCACATCAACCAGCAGACCTGTTACCATCAGTGTGCCACAGGGGTCAGTGCTGGGCCCCCTACTGTTTGGTATATACTTCTCAGAAGTTCAGGTGAAAACTAAGGGGTTGAGGCTGACCAAGTTTGCAGATGACTGCAAACTAGGTGCAGTCAATGAATCCCCAAATTATGTCAGTATACTTCAGGAGGGTCTCACACAGAGCACTGACTGGTGTATTAGTCACGGTTTCAAACTGAAAAAAGGGAAAGAAGGAGGGCTGCAGTTATTTACTTCAAGCTACAAAAGTATAGTTTGATCTGGTTTTGAAAGTTAAGGTGCAACATGATAAGTTTTTGTTGGGTAACATACAGGTGGATGAAGATCGAACTCTTAAGCACCACTTCCCCAAAGTTCATTCCACCGAGGATTGGGACTGCTCCATAGGAAATCATGTTGGAGAGTTGTGGCAGAAATCTGTGCTGGGAGTTATGACTTTTTAAGGGGTAATTTCCTCTTTCTTTGTGTAAGTGCATCCATAAAGTTGGTTTATATAAGTTTGGGGGGGAGGGCTTGCCTTCCACATCAGGGGTGCAGGTGGTGGTTTTTTGGCTTTTTTTGGGGGGGGGGGGTGCTGTTCAAGGATTCCGATCCTTGGCAAGTTGTCATTCATCCACTCATAGTGGAAGTGTTTCTGTTGGAGTGGTTGTCAAACATTACAAATAAATTAGTTTCTTCCAGAGTGTACAAATGCTTCATAAATTCCATCTAGTTTAACTCAAAATTGCACATTGTGTAAGCCTTTACAAAGTGTGGAAATGCTTTCTGAATGATACCCATATTTGACAAAGAAAAGTATTATTTAAAAATAAACAAAATAATTTTCATGGCTTCTTGTTGTGTGATATACCTTGCAAGACTGACACAGATACATTGGACTATCACAAGAGAGATAGCAACAAGACATGGCCACTGTTTTATTTCTGATGCAGAAACAGATAATACTGAAGAAATTCAGGTCTTCACCACCCCACATTCTGATTACTATATGCTAAAAACTGAGTTAAAAACTCAGAGAATAGTTTGGTCACCTTCTGTCTGAATTCAGCGATTCTTATAAAAGTAAAGGATTGCTTAAAATAAAGGTAGCCATCAGAAAAATACTGTAAGCAAATATAGCTGCATTTGTAACTGCAGTGTGCATTGCAGACTATGGTGAAAGCAATAATTGCAGAGAGAAACTAACAGGAAAAGCATCAGGGTACAAAAAAAGTTAAGAGAAATACACAGACAAGTTGAATGATGAATTTTACCACGGGACCCTTACAGATGCTTCAGCAACTTGCAGCCATGAGCTCAAGTGGTTGTTTCCCTGTCTGCCCACCCGGTCCCGCAGCTGCTCTAACTCAAAAGTGAGCTCAGGGACGCAGATGCTGCAATGGCCATAGGCACTCGAGCAGAAATTGTGGAACTGGTAAGTGGAAAAAGGAAACAGGGAGGGAGGCTTTAAGTTAAGACAGGCAAAGGAAATTTTAGGTTTAGGCTGCAGCTGGGAGTTAGCCCTAAGTTAGGGTTAGAGAGGGGACTTTTAGGTTTAGGGAATGATCAGAGGTTGTTTTTAGGGTTAGTATCAGGATCCTGGGAGGGATAGTTAGCTTACTGGTAGTGTGTGGGAATCAGGGTGGTGGAATTTGGCTACTTGCCAGTACAAGTGAATGATAGCAGGGAAATCTGTGCATTGTGAGTTAATGATAAGCGAGCTCTTGTAACAGAACCATTTTAGGAGGACGGAGCCTAGATGGCCAATTGAGAGCAGTGAATTTTTTAGAGCTCCATAAACTAGTATAATAATATAGGAAAATTTTATTATTTTCAAGTTTAAAGCATCATAAATCTATAGATAAACTACTAAACTACATAAATATCAATTTTGATGGGGATATATACAAATTTTCCTGTCAAGTAACTTGGAGATATATTGAGTCACTGAATATGAACAACTGAAGGAATTCTCATCCAGATGCTGCTTTGAAAAAAGCACTGCAATTGATGACACCTAAATTACAGGAACTATCTTTGAAGATGGATGGCTTTAAAAATGACTTAGAAAACCTCAAATTAAATTCTCAAAAACAGACTGATACTCTTATGGAACTATTACAGCAACACCATACAAAAATAACAAATACAGAGACTTCTCTAAATGACATTGAAGGGAGACTCAAAGAGGAAGAATGCCAAAAAGAATTTCTGCTTGAACCGAATACGTGGCTGGCTAATAATATAGATGACTTAGAAAACAGGGAAAGGAGAAACAACATAATGATCTTTGGTCTGTCTGAAAACACTGAAGAAGAAGACATTATTTCATTCTTAACTACCTGGATTCCTGAATTTTTAGACGTGAAAGAGGGACTTTCATTTGGAATTGAAAGGGCACATAGAGCACTGAGGTAACCTGCTTCTAACTCAAAAATACTCCGCCTAGATCCATAGTTATATGTTCCTAGGTAGGTACTAGGCTATTGGCCCAAGGGCCTAAGTAAGCCTAGCCAACAAGGTACCCTGGCTTACGCCACCCAAGAAAGTTAGTTTCCTGTGCCCCTGTCGAGCAGAGTCACAGAACTGATCCCCGGGTTGTATTTCCTATTTCCCATCCACTCATCAAGATTTTTCTTGAAGTGTGCTAATGAGGAACTTTGCTTGACATAGATGGGTAGCTTGTTCCAGAGTATAGGAAGTCTCTGGGACAGGAATCTATTCCTCCAGCATGTCCTGTTTATTGTGGTAACAAGGTTTAGGTCCCTAGAGTGTGTAGCTCAGGGGAATTGGGATTTCTTTAGGCTATAGCATGTCCAACAGCTCTGGGTTTAACATAGCTTTATATGTTAGGCAGAGATCTCCTCGGGGAAGGCGATATGCTACAGATTAAAGCTGGAGTTTTTTGAGACGGTCAGTGTAGAGCATCTGTTTGAGGCCAGTAATCCTCTTTGTGAGGTTATAAAACTTCTTTCATTTCTGAACAAGGAACTAGTATTAAAATCTGCTTGGAGAAAATCACCCTTAAAATACAATCAAAGCCTAATAAGGTTTGACAATGATTATTCTTCCAGAATACTAGAACAAAGGAAAAAAGTCTGGCCAATAATAAAACCGTTGAAACTAAACAACATTAAAGCACAGCTGGCCTTTCCAGCCAAGATAACAATACTTTTTGCCAATGAGATGAGAATCTTTCATGACTTAAAAGAAGCTACTATATTCATCAAAAACAACAACATAGTGTCTATCCCAGAAGAAATGGAATGGATGGCCCCTACTCTTAAAAGAATAAAAGAAACAAATCCTTGGACTGATGCTAGAAAGAAATAGCAAAAAAACTGATTCCAAGATAGCTGTCCCAAAAAAATAATTTTTACAACTACATCTGTCAAAGTATATGGTACATCACTTGTCATCTGTTTTTATTTTAAAAAAGAGGGTTTCTTAAACAACTGAGAAAAAGTAATGATTTATTCAGAATGTTCAAAGAGTGCAATATTTCTTCACAAACAAAGGTAGGTCAAGATGGGTTACTATTTACATTATATATAAGCCAAACAAAGCAACATATAATATAAACAAATAAGTTTCTATTCCCCTACGTGAACTCATTGAATACTATCTTGTTCATTTTTCAATGATTTTACTTATAATAATTTAAGTAATTAATTAAATAATTCACCAAGGTACCATTCATCAGAGTTCAGACTCAAATATAACAAATTAACATCATATGTAATAGCAGTAACAGTAGAGTGTTTTGAAAAAAATTGCTGTCATTGAGACTAATACCTTCTTCAGTTAAAGTATGATTTAGAAATGTCATGTATATCCTGGTTAAATAATAGTAGCAAACTCAGTACAAATGTCATCATTATTCTGTCTAAATATAGTTAATATCAATTATGGCAGGTATCACAGCTATGAGTGCTGTTTGATCAATCCTGATATGGTGTGCGTAAATGCAGCTGTGTCTGGCAGTTAGTACAAATGTCATTATTATTCTGTCTAAACATAGTTAATATCAATTATGGCAGGTATCATAGCTTTGAGTGCTGTTTGATTAAGCCTGACACGGTGTGTGTGGATGCAGCTGTGTCTGGCAGCTGTTGTATGTTGCCATTTTCGTTTCCGGGAAGCTGTGGGTTGCAGTTTGTGATCGAGGTTTACTGATGCTCTTGTGTATTAGGAAGAGACATTTGGTGTTTTAGCCTGGATCCAGGGGAAGGGGGTGGATAAAACTGTGATTTGGGATATTTTGGCAGAGAATAGTTTGTTTATACATCTGCTGAGTGAGAGGTGGGAAGGCTGGAAGAATGTGTTATCTCTTGTTGTGGCAGCTTGTTGGGAGGTTTTTTTTTTTTTTTTGATCTGTTTGTTCTCCGTTCTTTTCCTGGCTGCTGCCTTGCTGAAAGGGAGGGAATTTAGGCTTGAAGTTGCAGTGAAGTGAAGCTTTGCTTCAGGTGCGTTGTGAGCCTCTGATATGCAGTACACAGACACACTAACAGAAACAGAGTCTCCCGGGTTGCTATGGTAACAGAGTGACGATAATGGTTAACGGCGCTAAGGAGCCTCCAAGATGATTTTTGGCAATGAAGTTTTTGGTTTTAAAAAAAATATATAATAAAAGGGCTGTTTTAAACCACATGTGCACATATTGATGGTCTCCCAACACTTTGTTTAGCTCATTAAGTTGATTCTTGATTAAAAAAAATAATAATAATAATAATAATAATAATAATAATAATAATAATAAGTGCAATTTTACATTTAAAATGTATTTTGTTCCAGACACATTAAAGAATTACATAAGAGTGGAAGTCTGATTTATTGTGAAAGATTAAGAGCACTTGGTATTTTGCAGTACCCTTTGCAGTGGTCTGGGAGGTGAGCTTGCTCAGACGTGTTGGGCATATGGGGATAGCTGATTCTAGGGGTGTTTTGGATTGCCAGGAATTGGTAGAGAGTCATCTTATTTCCTTTGTGGAAATATCTGTGGGAAGGAAGGTGTTTTGAGTCGTTCACTGGCAGAGTGGCCACTGCATGGAACAGGCTGGTAAAATGGAACAGGACAAATATTGGTTTGGATATTTTAAAAACAGTCTGGAAACACACTACATGAACTAGTGAATGGTATTCTAGCAAAACTGTATGGGAATTGTTGCCTATGCTTGGAGTACTGATATGTGTGTATGTATGGATGGAAATATAAAAAATAAGAAACTAGAAGGGTCCCATAATTTAAAGTCTATGGACTGTATAAACATGCCTGGAAGGAGCTAATAATAAGAATATGCATTATGGCTTTTGGTCTCTCAAACAACTAAGCAACAGCCAAAAAAAAAAAAAAAAACACACACACACAATAGTTATATAATGTATAATTTTTGTAAATCTAGACATAAAATATATAATCGTCATATAAGATGAAGCAGTCTGCTGAATTTAGATATTAAAGACAGGATTTAATAACATGGGCTTGTGTATAATAATACTACTGTCTTAACTTGTCATAAATGACATACACTACACTGAACATCAAGGGGAAGCATGATGATTTTCTTATATAAGTAAATATGCATAACAAGTCATGTAATTGCTTTAACTTGAATTGTAGTGGTTGTAACTCATCTTGACCATACATAATACTTAAGCAGTTACCAAGGTAACTAATGTTTTATACATGACATCAAACTGACAAAGTTGTTCAAGAGAAACAATAGAAGCCTGAACTTGAAATGTCACACAATGTAACTATCACATTCTGAAAAAAATAGTATTAAATTGACAATAATCACCCAGTTTAACCTTTGCTGATTATACAAAATAGAATTTTGCCATTTAAATCTAAAAACTTTCAATATATGCCATAAAGTGGAAATTTATGAATATGGAAAGGGAACTTGTAATTATACATCACAATAAGTGAATTTGTTGTTTTTAACCTATAATTTCACTTATTTTATAATAAGACATGATTGATATGAAAATCCTTATGTGTAGGAAATGGGGGGAAGAGGGATGCACTGATAATTAAAATCCACTGACTTTCATCAATGTTCACATAAAATAAACTTGATGCTTTAAGTAAGATAGCAACAAACAAAGTGATTACTTAAATGCTGGCAAACAATAAAATATAACTTCTGATATATCCAGTAAAATACATTGTATTATAAACATTAGGTATAAATATTATTACCATCTATTTATATTAAGTAATAAGTTTTGAAAGATTTCATCAATAAGGGTGAATATGTTAAATAACTGTGTGCTATAATCTTTTATTGAGGTTTTATATATGATACATCCTTTACTATGATTGAATTACTTGTCATCTATCTTTCATGTAAATATTAATTGCTTATACAATAAGTAGACATTTATATTGTATTAGAATTCTGTCTAATCTATAATAGTACTATATCTGTTCAAAATATCATAAATATTGATTATTCCTATTACAAATATTCTCCATATGATAACTCAATTTATGGAGCTCAGATATTCTGGATTGTCAAAGTATGAGTGATAATCTGATGGACTTAGATTTATCCATCAGATTATGAATGGTTTTCATTCCATGGCTAGTGCGGATCTTAGTTTTGTTAACATTTATTAATGTAAATTTGTTATTTCACAAAAACATTTTTAGTATGCCTGACCAAAACATCACTTTATTGGTAAACATTCAAAGTAGAAAACTGATAATTTCCTTTAATAGCTCAAACATATACTTTATAGTTGTCAAAGGAAAATGTTTAATAGTCGCAATAAAACAAAAATAGATAGTCTAAATAACTTCAGATGGATTTAACTTTATTATCTTTAAATACCAATGGAGTGGCCACTGTGGTGCATTGGTTAGCATTGTCGCCCCACAGCAAGAGGTTCTCTGGTTTGATCCTCGGCTGGGGTGCCTTCTGTGCCAAGTCTTCATGTCCTCCCTGTGGTTGTGTGGGTTTCCTCTGGGTGCTCCAGTTTCCTCCCACATCCCAAAGATATGCTGTAGGTGGATTGGACAATTTAAATTGGCCCTAGGTGTGAGTGCATGCATGTGTGTGCCTTCTGTGAAAGGTTGGGTGCCAGGCTGGCAACTCAACACCATAAAAGTCCACTGCCAATCATTAGCAGGCAGGTGATCCGCCGTGGTGAACCCTAACGGGAAAAGCCGAAAGAAGAAGAAGATGTTTAAATACCAATGGCTTAAACAATCCTAGCAAGAGATCAAATCTACTGAAATATTTAAAACTGAACAAAGCACAGATTGTCTTCCTTCAAGAAACTAATTTCAAAACAAATGACAATTACAAATGGAATCCTAAGAAATATATGATATTGGCACAATCCACTTATAAGACAAAAGGGGTAACAATTTTATAGAAAACAAATGTGATTAACCCAGAAATCATTTATAAGTATGAAGATAAAGAAGGCCTTATGGCATTAGTAATAGTCAAAAATAATAACAGAATATGGACCCTAGCCAATCTATACTGATTGCCAGGCATTGGAACAGGAACTGTTAAAAAACACTTGGATTTCATTTCCAATAATTATAAAGGCAACTTAATATTAGGGGGAGATTTTAACTGTACATTTGATATTTATGAAACTACAAATAAAAGACCGCTGCGTACGTCTGCTGTATCAAAAGCTTTAAACAAGTGGGTAGAATCATTTCATCTTGCAGATACTTTCAAATTTAAAGAAGATAAATCTTTGTTGTTTTCCTATCAAGATCACAGATTTGGTACCCAAACTAGAATAAATAAAATATTTGCTACCCATGACTTACTCTCTAAAATCATTAATTTCTCAATCACTCCCTGCCCCTTTTCAGATCACAATTCATTGATACTAAAACTTCAAAATGGGTACAGACCACTAATCTTTAACTCCAGAATTCCAGCATATATAACTAAAATTAAAGGGTTCAAACCCTGGTTATTATCTGAATTACAGTTCTTCTTAGATATTAGTTACACCACATAGATAAATAAAATAATGATATGGGACTCATTAAAAGCTTACATATATGGTAACACCCTAACTTGGTATAAAATAATCAGAGAAAGGGATTCTGAATTATTAGATCTGCAAACCAAACTTTTGTCAGTAAAAGCTGAAAAAAATCAAAATCATTTGGAGATGAAAAAGAAAGTAGAAGTATTAAACAATAAATACAATGACATTCTAACACATAAAACGAGTTTAGCTTTAGAAAAAAAACCCTAAAAATTAATACCTTGGCCACTTCTCCCAAATATCTACATAATTTAGCTACAAGAATCAAAATACAATCAAAGGCTAATAACATTAGAATAATCTTCAATGAAAAGAAAGGGAAAACTGTCTTGGATATAGGTGATGTTCTTGATGCCTATAGAAATCACTATATGGAACATTTCCAAAATGAAAATATACATATTGATCAATTAAATCTAGATGAAAAATGTTCTAATATAAAAAAATACAGAACAATTAAAACTAGATCTGCAAGCACCCATATGCTACAAAGAAATTACAGATAAAATAAAAGAGGGTAAAATAATAAATCTCCAGGTATAGATGGCATAATTATGGAAATATAGAAACTTTTTCCTTCAAATATACTTTCCCTCTTCCATAAAACTCTATTAGAAATTCAGTCACAAGCTTTACTACCACCCCTTGGAGATATTCCTTAATCACACCAATCCTAAAGGAAAACAAATCCCCAAACCTCTGTATCTCATATAGACCTATATCATTATTAAATAATGACTATAAGATATTCATGACAATATTAACTAACATAATGAAAATACCACTATCCAAAACAATAAATAATGATCAAATTGGATTTATATATCATAGACACACACATGACAATATAAAAGGATAATTTCTCTTATAGATTACATTAATAAAGAAACACTCATAATTAGCTTAGATATAGAGAAAGCCTTTTATTCTCTAAATTGGGACTATTTATTCAAAATCCTAATGCTATTTCATTTTCCTGCATCTTTTGTTCATCTCCTAAAGAATATATATATATATATATATATATATATATATATATGTGTATATATATATATATATATATATATACAAATAATTTAGCATATGTCAAGTTAGGTCCTTTTACCTCTGAATCTATACATATGACAAAATGCACTAAACAAGGATGTCCCATGTCACAGATTCTATTTGCTCTGGCTATTGAAATGTTGGTAGATTCAATTCATAACAAAATAAAAATCAAGGGAATAGATGTTTATGAACAATACAATTATATAATTCTATAATAATGCTATTTGCTGATGACATATTACTAACATTATCTAATACAAAAGAGACATTAAAAGAATTAGACATATTAATTGACAAATTTCACATGACTTCCCGACTCCATTTCAATACATCAAAATCAATTTTTTTATTTTTAAATAAAAAAGAGCTGCAGACTAAGGGGGATCACATCATAGGGAAACAAGAATCTACCTTAAAATATCTAGGAATTGAGTTATGCAAGGATAATAATGAATTAGTCTCAAAAACTATAATAATATCATCAATACAATTAAACTCTCTGTGGAAAAATGGAACAGAATAGCATTAACATTTGAAGATAGACTGCAGTTAATAAAAATGGTTTTACTGCCCAAGATTCTATATATATAGTCTTGGCAATACAACTGTTACCAGAAAGGAATATACTTAAAGAAATAAATTCATGTAAGTTTTATGGTTTCCCAAAAGAAACAAAATAGCTTTAATACATCATATCAGACCATGGAAAAAGGGAAGATTAAACTTTCCTGATATTGAAACATATATAAAAGCATCAATATCTAAAACAATCTGCAAATTGGAAATAATTACTAACTGTAATATCAATAAATGAATTTAGTTTACAAAACAAATTTCAAATAACAGATAAAAACAATTTGCCATGGCACATATTATGTATTAGTATGCAAAATAACATAACTAATCCCACTAAAATTTGTATGATTAGTTATTACATTGACTCATTTAGGAAAATTATTAATGCAAATATAGATTTAAAAATCTGGTTTGATCTTTTAACACCATTTATAGTCACAAAGAACTTTCCACATAAGATATATAGAGAAATGATTAATTCCTGGGAACAGAAAGGATTTGTTTATTGGCTCCAATGTATCAAAGAACTAAATGTTTTAGATGTGCAAGTAATAAAAACAACATACAAAATTCCACAACAGGACTGGCTAACTTTACAGAGTAGTCTGTCATATTTGCAAGATTTAAGTAGAATAATTAACAATTCTTCATTTAAAGAAATACCTAAATTTAAGAAATACATATATGAAATCATAGGTTCATAGGTTCATAGGTTGGTACTAGGCTATCAGCCCTAGGGCCTATACAAGCCTAGCCATAACAATTCCCTGGCTATTTCTTCCCACATTATTTACTTTCCTGGACCCCTGTCTAGCAGGGCGACTGACGTGATCCCTGGGGTGAATTTCCTTTCTCCCATTCAGTCGTCAAGGTTCCTTTTGAAGAGGTCCAAAGAGGCACTCTGCTTGACATGTATGGGCAATCTATTCCAGAGTCTGGGGAGTCTCTGGGTCAGGAACCTATCCCTCCAGCATGTTTTGTTTATTGTGATGACAAGGTTTAGATCCCTGGAGCGTGTAGCTCTGAGGGATTGGGATTTCTTTAAGTGTAGCATGTCCAACAGCTCTGGGTTTGACATGGCCTTGTATGTTAAGCAGAGATCGCCTCTGAGTAGGCGATATGCGACAGAGTATAGCTGGAGTTTTTAAGGCGGTCAGCGTAGGGCATCTGCTTTAGGCCTGTGATTCTTTTAGTGAGGTATTTCTGAGGCCTTTCCAGTTGTTGCAGATGTCTTGAGAGGTACATACCAAATGCCGCGTTGTATTCTATAATGGGTCTAATGAGGGATGAGTACAGTGGGACAATGACCTCCTTCTTTCTGTCTGACAAGCCCTTCGTGATGAGGTGTGCCACATAGAAGGATTTCCTGACTGTTGTGGCGATGTGGTTATCGAGCGTGAGACCACTGTCCACCTGTGTCCCTAAGTCTCTTATCACACTTCGGGTTTAGTGTACTGCCACCTATATGGTAATTCATGGATACATGTTTTTCCCAAAGGGATAACAATACATTTCTTGGCATTGAGCTTGAGCCCATGGCTCTGGCACCAAGCATCTGTTTCTGTAAGGCCCTTTTGTAGAGTATCCACATCATTTGGGGATTCAATAATGGCTCCCAGTTTGCAGTCATCTGCAAACTTTGTTAGCCAGAGTCCCTTAGTGTTGACCTGTACTTCAGAGAAGTAGATGCCAAACAAGAGCGGCCCCAGGACTGAACCCTGAGGTACTCCACTTGTCACTTGTCTAGAGCTGGATTTGGAGTCAGCTACTTTTATAGTGTGGGTTCTATCAGTAAGCCAGTAAATCATATATAATGACTTTGACATAGGAAGCAGTATTTCAAAATTTAAAAAAATATTAATAAACTATAAAACAACACCCAAAACCTCATATTGGAAATATATAACAAATTGACAGTACGGTTAACTGAAGATATTAAAACAAATATCTTATTATCTATAGAATATACATCCTTTACACAAAACCGGAAAGTTTTTAATTGGAAATGGTGGCACAGAGCATTCTTAATCCTAGACAGAATCAATAAAATTAGTTCTTCCATAAAAGAAATATGTTGGAGATGTGAGCAAGTACACAGTGCAGATTGGAACCACATTTCTTTGATTGTGTTAAAATTAAGCCATTTTTGGAATGGTATTAATAACTTTCTACAAGCTTTATTTAATGGATACTTTTATTTAACTTAAGCTATTGTATTATTAAATGTGAATGAAGGTCCTCATTTGAATAGGTCAAACATGTATCTAGTATGGGCTATACATGCAATTTCAAGGAAGTGTATAACAAGAAGATGGAATACAAACACAATATCAACTTTGGAAGACTTCTACAGCCTACTGAAGACCACAGCATTATTGTTAATTAAAATTAAAGAACTAAGAATTTATCGAAAGCCATTTATCAACAACCTTTGGGGAAAAGTCTTATCATTGATTGACACTATACAATAATTAATCAGACACTCTGATAATGGATTGGACATACTTATAAAGTAACTGTATATATTAAGATCTGTTATAGTGTCAGACTAATGTCAATAGTGTACATAGTTATTTAAGATGTCATGTATAAATACTATGGAATTCATTCAAATGTATTTTAAAAATAAAAAAAAAAAATTTGAGGAAAAAAAAAAGAACCATGTTAGCATGTAATGCAGCCGTTACTTCTGAATACGGGAATTTGTAAGAAACAAAAAAGGCAAATTAGATGAGAAATATAGCAAATAAAATAAGAAAAGCATGAGTGCTTTGCACGATTTACTGAACCCGCTCTATTTGAACGGATCAAAGATGGCAAAAAGGCTGATAAATTATGATGAAGGAAAGAAGGATCACTTGGATTAATGTGCACAGACTAGATAATGAAAGTAGGAAATGTTACTTTATACAACATGGATTAATTAACGGAAGTAAGAAACAAACACTGTCTGGAATACTGGGATATATTTATGCTCTGGTATTAGAAAATATGTGAGAAAACTCACAGAACTATCAGCAGAAGAAATGAAGGGATATTTAATAGGAATGCAGAGTCTAACAGGTACCAATTGTAAAGGCATTAAATAAATGAAATGAGGTCTTCACCAGCCCACCTTTTGGTAACTGTAGACTACAAACTGAGTTAAAAATTCATACTAAATTAAAGGTAAATGAATCGAATGGCTGTGATGGATATACTACTGACATTTATAATAAACAATGTATGTACATAATTATAAGCTTGAGCAGTCAGCCAGGTATTGAGTGTTATGGTACTCCCTTCACCAAAAGGAAGGGACCAGCATAGCAACAGCAGCGGCTTTTAGTGCAACAGGTTAGCCACTACAAATTGTAAAATATATGCTGGTACTACTGACAGAAAAACTGAAGCTACAAACCTAAGACTAACAAAAACAAGAACTGCTATAAATTAATGAGAAAAACTAAAAATATAATAAAGGAAAGAAGATTACTGTCTTGCAACAATAATACCACAAAATAACCACAGAGCTATTATTACCATAGTAAGATTCCAAACCAATTTCATTAAGTTCTCTGTTTCTATGGTAACTCATACCAAGTGTTTACACATCCTGCAAATTGCCTGTATATGTTAACAGTTGTTGGTATGCCTCAATACTTTAGTTAAAACATGGGTAGGAAGCAAGGCTTTTTGCTTTTGTGCCATATATTTGCCCATTAATACAACATGGTAAACATAGTCAGCTCTGTGATATGAAGGAATAAACCCTGATTTGAATGCAGATGACTGACTTTGATTAGTGGCGTTATCTCTGGAAGAACTGAATGCAGGTGAGATAGAGGGGTGAGCAGTGTGTGTCCAGGAATAAATACTTCATGTGAGCTTCTTGTTAGACACTTGAAAACCTACAGATATACCTCAAACCTCTTAGCACAAGAATTCTGGGCAAAACCAAAAATAATTGGGGGGGGGGGGGAGAGTGCAAAAAAAGAACAAAATCAGGGACAAATTTTAAATAACGTTTTTATAAGCAAAGAAAGTTGCTAGAATGACAGATTTTGCTTTACTATACCCCTTTTAAGACTATCAGGTCTGAAGCTTAAATGTCTGTCTGCATTTAGTGACTTCAGTCATCAATGATTTGTCAGAAAACCGTACATTTTATGAGAAACAGACCAAAAGTATGAAGCAAAAATCTAGATATTCTGCAAAATTCTGGACTGTTCAGAAATATGCCTATGGAGATGTTTGCATGAGTGGAAGTGGGTTTATGTCACTTGCAAAACTAAGTGACAGTCCTGCACTATACTTATTGTAAGTCCAACCCTTGGAGGTCTAGTTGGACATTCTTAAGAAATTAGGGCTTAACAGGAAACCACTGGTCCCGTTGTGAAAGCTAATGCCAGTCTCACTTAGAAGGGATGAATGAGTGATAAAGTGTTCACGTCAAGGAGAATGATATATCAGTAGTCTGGCCAAGGAGAAGGCCTGATGGATGAGTGAGGGGCCCAGAACTGTAAAAAAAAGGAAACCAGAAGCATAAGCAGAAAATGAAATTTCCATATATATATATATATATATATATATGGATGGCACAATTATCTAGCTACACATCCAAATATAACATTACCAGCTTAGAAGTTCACCAAACATTAAAGTTATTAACTCAGTACTAACATTAGGATACTTCCTTGTTCCACTGAATAAATGCATATTTGTTTTCAAATAGAATAGCAATCTTTGTAGATAGCAAGTATTAATGCTTTTAAAATTCACTCTTAATTTAAGATAACAATGACTTAGAAAAATAATGTATGATGCACAAATTTCCTAAGCAATGATGTGTTGAACTTCTAGGTAAAAATGGGAAAGATAAAAGTCAAAGATGAGAAGGACCTTAGTGAAGCAGATGCTATTACGAAGAGGTAGCAGGAATATATAGAGGAAGTATAAGGAGTGTCCTGACATTACTGAAGAATACAATAGAATGTTCTGTGATCTAGATCCAGATACCCTGGAGAGTGAGGTTAAATGGTCCGTAGAAATCCTTGCTAGTAAGACTACTGCAAAATTCCAAATAAATGTCTTAAAAATACTAAAAAGTGACACTAATGACAGCTGCTTAGAATATGCCAGCAAATTTAGAAAATACAGTAGTGGTCATTAGGTTGGAAAAGGTAAATTTGCAATCCAATCTCAGAATAGACAATGGTAAAGAATGTTCAAATTATTGACCAGTTGCACTTTTTTCACATGCTAACAAGGTAATACTCATGATCCTGCAAACCAGACTTGAGAAGCTTATGGACAGAGACCTGACATATGTTCTAAGCTGATTTTAGAAGGGGCAGAGACACCAGAGATCAAATTGGCAACATCTACTGGATAATGGAGAAAGCAAGGGAGTTCTAGAAAAAAATATTTATTTCTGATTTATTGACTGCTCTAAAACCTTTGACTGTGTGTGCCATAACAAATTTTGGCAAGCTCATAAAGAATTGGGAATACCAGGTTACTTAATCTGGATGCAGAAAAAGAAAGATGTTAGAACCTGTTATGGGAAAAAAAACTGGTTCAAGATTTGAAAATGAGTTAAAAAAAGAAGTATGTTCTAACCTTGCTTATTTAATTTATGTTGAATATTTTATTTATTTATGTATGCGTTGTTTTTGACTGAGTTAGTCCCACTAGGCTAGGAAATTGTTTTTGGTAGAGACCTGAGGTGATATTTATACTACTAGAAGAAATTTGGCCAGGGCACTGGGGAAATTCCCCTTCCCTTTGGAGCTGCTAGATGGCACTGGAGGGCTCCATCAGCAGCAATAATTGGCTTAACAGAAGCAGCAACATGGAGGAAAGAAAATCTATGGAGACATTAGAGGTGGAAATGAACATCCGGAGAAAATTTTGTTTGATATGTGGCTTCAGAATGTAAACAAATACTCCTGTTTGGTGGATATTACCAATGAGTGGTATTCAGAAGTATCAATGGAGAATGAAGTCAGTGAGTCAGGTGAAGTGGTGCAGATAACAGAACTGTGATCAGGAGGGCTTGCAGATGATTTTCTGTGAAAAATAATCAAACAGAATGTTCCAGGTGACAGTTCTACAGTGTCACGGGGTGAGATATCAGATAACTTTTTTGGAAGTGCTGAGGGTGGTAATGTGGAAAAAAAAGCAGGTAATGTGGCAGCAGAGAATGCAGCAGTTTTAAACTTATGCATCAGTGACAAAAAATAAAAGAGGAAAGCAACAACAAACTAAGAAGGTGTCTGGTCTTTTGGCAGCAGATAATGGAGTAACTAACACATGTAGCAGATACAGCAGGCAAAAAAGGAGAGCAGCAACAAACTATAAGTAAATAACTGTTTTTAAAAAGAAGAGAAGATCAAATGTGAGAATACGAACAAAAATGGCACTGTAATATACAGATAGTGTGCATGAGACAATTTGGTAACTGTTCAGGGTATAAATCTCAAGAAATATGGTATTTTATATATATTGGAACAAAGACTTTTTGTGACTTAACATCTGAAACTGGTGGACTGATGATGAATTTTCTGGAACTGTGTAACGAAAAAGACATTTATCCGTGGAAAAATTATTTGTTTCTGGTAGTAACTTAAATGTTAAAAAATGTTGCTTTGCAGTGTATAACTGATGAACTGGAAGAAAAAGATGGTAAAAAATCCAAACAGGGTTTGTGTGACACTGCTGATAACATTGTGAAAGTTAGAGATGAGAGACATGTATGGAAAGGAGGATGGAAGCTGTTTTGAAATGTGAAAAAAAAGCACGGTGAGGGACTTGCCGAGTGTGATTTTTTTGTCTGGTCAGAGTGGGACATTAAGATATGCTGTCCAGCCTAAATCATGATTCTTTTGTGGGGACTTTTCTCATTTAATTATCGATTGTGAAAAGATGCAATGTAACAAGTGTGGGGTGAAAGGACATACAGCAAGAAGGTGTGTGTCTGAATGCAGGTTGTTTAAAAAAGGGATACGTGTGTAAGGACTTTTCGAGCAACAGTACAGAATGAAAAAGAAGGAAGGAGAAAGGAAAGGAAAATACCTATGGAAGGATGACAAGATGCTGAGAGAGAGAGAGACAGTGAAAAAAAATGTAGAAGAACAAAAATATCGTGGGAAAAGAAGGAGAGAATTTGGATGCAGGAAGAGTGGTTAGGAGAATGGATTGACACTAAGAACATTTGAAGGTCTAAGCCAATGAAAAATCTGATACTGACGATTAAGGAATATGTGTACATACACTGAGGACAAATATTCAATGGGGAATGAGTAAAAATAAAATTAAAATTTTAAAATCTTTCCCCTAAACTTAAAATGAAGGAAAAGCAACAATTTTAGAGTACATTTAGTACACACGATAACACTGCAAGAAGGATAGGGATATTGAAATGGTGTGCTAAATGTGTTGTGAATGTTATTATGCTAAATAATGTAAGATTCCTGACAAGTAAAGAAAGATTGCAAACAGAAACATTGTGGAGTGGAAATGTGCTATGGAACTTAGGAAGTAAAAATTGGTTTGGATTGGCAGTGTGGTGTAAAAACCAGTGAAAATACTAGATGTAACTTTGGTAAGTATGGGACGGTTAACCATTGTGGATGTGAGGTGGAGAGAACATGTTTGTAGAATTATAGCATTATATGTACATATAACTAGCAAGGAAAGAGAAAATCCATTTCAACAAATACTAAACTTTGTGTTGCGTAACATAAAAGTCAAAATTGTAGGGGTCTTTAATTATGATTTTAGAGGAAAATGTAGAAAGAAAGGGAAAGATATAAAAAGGACAAGAAGTGATAACATGAACTAAATTAGCTGGAAGGCTCTTGGATTTAAAACTGTTTATTTTCTATTATTGGATGGCTTGGGGGAGCAGATGGTGATGCAGTTTTGAAGTTTTTTCAGACTATTTAGCAGCAAGGATGTTGATGATAGAATAAAGGGAGTCTATTAAAAAGAGAAGAGGAAATAAAAACAATAAATGAGAAATTATGGGGTGAAATTGGAGACTGGGAGGAGACTGGGAACTATTGCAGTTATGAAGGATCATATAACCATGAAGGACTTCTATAAAAAAACTAGTCTGAGTGCTGGACTGAATTTAAAAATAAGCATAAAAAGTGTTTTTTTAGGGGCAAGATGATGTAAGAAAGGAAGAAAAAGTGAAGTATTGGAAAAGTTATAGAAATGTGTTAGAGAATTTAGAAATTTATACAAGAAAATATGATATGAAAAAAGAAATATGTAAAAGAAATTTAGGAAAAAATTAAAAAAGGACTTAATAGCACATTATGTGTGTTGTAATACAGCATGTGGAAAAATGTATGAGCATAAGGATAGAGAATAAGAGAGAAGTAAAGAAGTGTTCAGAATGAGTTAAGGAAAAATTGAAAAAATAAGATACTATTAGTGAAGTGGAAGAAGTATTTAAGAAAGTAAATGATGATTCAGTATCAGGTCCAGATGGTACAGAGTATAGAATGTACAACACATTAATGGATTGTCAAATAGGGAATTTTGAATACGTACTGAAGGAAGGAATGGCTGAAGAAAGGTTTTCTTTATGAATTGTTTATAGTGGAATAAAAATGTTATATCGTACAAAGATAAGAAGAATGAAATAAAAAAATAGGACCCATCACACTATATAACAGGGATTATAACATTTTTATGGGAATAATACAGAGCAGGATGGAAGGAAGCATGGGGGATATTATGGAAGAAAGTGTATATGGCATAAAAGGGAAGAGATGTTAAGAATTGCCATTAGTTGTAAGAGAAATTGTGGCTGATGATGTGATTAAAAGGGTGGATGTGAAATTAATGGTATGTGATATTAGTAAGGTGCTTGATACAGTAGGACATCATACCACCTGGAATGTTATGTGGAAGTATGGAACAGGTAATAGAGTAAGGAGAGTGTGTATGTCAGCATATCAGAATAATAGAGTGAGAGTATTAGTGAATGGGTGGCTGAGTAAAGAAATATGCAAGAAGTGTGGTATAAGGCAAGGATGTCCCTGTGTGGAATATTGTTTGCATTAGTAATGAATGTGATAGTGAGTGAAGTAGCTTATAAAGTGGAAGAAGCTGGATATGTGATGCAAAAGGAAGTGGTGATTCCATTAGTTTTGACATACACAGACAGTGTAGTTGTAGTTGTTAAGCACAAAATATGGATGATGGAGATGTTGGTTTGTCTGAAAGGATGTTTAAAGGAAATGGGAATGATCTTGAATAAAGCTAAAAGTAAGGATTTGGGTGATGTGGTGAACACAGAGTGTGTGCTTTTTTCACTGAATGAAGTGTCATAGCTAGGAATACAGTTTGGGAAAATGATGTAGTTATGATTCAACAGGAAAGGATGATAAAAGAAATGAAAGAAAATGTCTTCTGTAGAGGACATAAATATTAACGTTCAAGAAAATGGTTTATCTGGTGAATTTGGTAGTACTGGAAAAAATATATGTTGAATGTTTATATGATCCCATTAAAATATGAAAAGGAAATAGGGTAATTGGTGTTTTCTTTTATATGGGGTTCAAGACTGAACCGAGTAACAAGAGGTATACTGAATATGAGTGAATATGAGGCGGGACTAGAGCTATGAAACACAGTTGTTTATACTGCTTCCTTAAATTTGTATAGAGTATTAAGGTGGGTAAAGGAAGTGAATGTGATGAAACAATATTATTATTTAAATCCATGGGAAAGTTTACCAGACAAAGTGATGAAATGCATTAAAGTAAGGAGAGAGTGCTATTACCAGGATAGTGAAGTGTCAGGATTTGCTATGTATACTGTTAATATACAAGGGAAGGGGAATATGCCATATATAAAGAAAGTTGAAATAGTGTGTTTATTTTGTTGGGGAGGAGAGATAACAGACCAAGTTTTTTTTAAATGTAAAAGAGAGGTGAAACTCTTATGTCTCTGACATAAACCATATAGCGATAAATATGACTGTTTATGGATATTATAAGAATAAGAAGAACAAATATGCAAGAAGGGTTGATAAGATATTTTATGTAATATGGGTTATTTGGAATATAGGGCTGAATGAAATTGCTTTTAATGGGAATGGATTGTGGCAGATATATTTTGAAAAATTAGATTGTTAAAATTAGAAAGTCTCTTCAAAAAAACATCAAACAGTATCTCAAAGTGAATTGGTTATGCCCATGTACCAACCCTGATTAAGTTATAAACTAAAAGCATATTCTGTAATTATCATAACTTGTAACTATGTCACCAAGCTATGCTTCCAATCTGATGTCTCTTATAGAATTGTGTCTGTCCATGAGAATTGTGAGTGCCTACTAGGGAACACTGCTAAGCCATTGTATATAATCACTTTGTTTTTATAACTGTTTGCTAACGTCTGTGTAATCTATGTAAGTGTGTCTATGTGGAGCTTTTCTTCCCGGGCTTCCACTGAAAATGGACATGTATCCAGTCGGACTGTCCCGGTAAACAAATGTAAAATAAATAAATAGACTGTTGTTGTGGAAGAAGGAGTGGGGGATGAATTATGGAAGAATATCAATGAAAATGTTATAAGCAAAATGATGCACAGAAATAGAAATAAGTATATACCTGCCTGCAAGTATGTAAATTTTGTAAATATGTGCATAATGTTTGTTTTATGTTGTGTTAAATAAAGGACCTCTACTCTTTTCAATAGGTGCCATTGGATCTTTTACATTCACCTGAACTACCAACAACTCAAGGAGAAGGGACCTCAGTTTAATGTCCCCTTATACTGATGTGCAGTGTCAACAATCAGTTTGCCTGAGATGGGAATAGAACTCACAGCCTTCTACACAAAAGGTGATTGTGCTACCTGTTGCACCGCTGATACTGAATATGTTATGGGGAAAACTGTGTTAGACAAGTCTGATGCTGGAATAAAAATTACTATGAGAAGTATTACTAAGGTTAGATATGCTGATGATACCACTCTCTAATGGCAGAAGTTGAGCAGCCTGTTGATTAAGGTGAAAATAGAAAGTACTAAAGCTGGGTTGTTGCTCATCATCAACAAATTACAATTATGTTATCTAGCCCTATCAGATCTTTACAAGACAGTGATAACTTTTATTTCCTTGGATTCAATGATCTCTGCATATAGTGACTGCAGTCAGGATATTAAATGGCACTTGCTTTTGGAATCCAGGAAAGCTAGGCCAAATGTGGACAGGATTTTAAAGTGATAAAGACATCACATTGTCAATAAAGGTCTGGCTAGTGAAAGCAATTATCTTTCCAGCAGTAATATATGGTTTATGCAGTTTGACTTTAAATAAGACTGAAGTGGAATTGCCATGGAACATATCATAGCAGAACTCATTTATTCAAATACAGGCAACTTAGCTGATCTAGATCCCACTGAGATTGTTTTTCAGGTCGTGTGTCCTGAACCCAATAAACTTTTCTGAAAAAATTCTAGAGGCTGTATATTGTCACTCTGTGGGCACTGCTTATCTTGACCTGACCAAGATATTTGACACTATCCCATATGCTGGTGCTACTGAAAAGTTAAACAAAAT